>NC_091336.1:16448755-16556255 GCF_038502225.1 Cherax quadricarinatus
TACCTTATCCAGCACTTGCTGGTGTGCCCCCCTGTTCTGATTTCTTGGAGTCCTACTGGTTTCCACTGTAAATACCTCTTTAAATCTTGTGTTGAGCTCCTGACATACCTCTCGGTCGTTTCTTGTGAATTCCCCATCACCCTTCCTCAGTCTGATTACCTGGTCCTTGACTGTTGTTTTCCTAATGATGTGGCTGTACAACAGCTTCGGGTCAGTCTTTACTTTTGATGCTATGTCATTTTCATATTGTCTCTGAGCCTCCCTTCTTATCTGTGCATATTCGTTTCTGGCTCTTCGGCTGATTTCTTTATTTTCCTGAGTTCTCTGTCTTCTGTACCTTTTCCATTCTCTAGTACACCTAGTTTTTGCCTCCCTACACCTTTGGGTGAACCAAGGACTCGTTCTGTTCTTCCCATTATTTCTGTTTCCCTTGGGAACAAACCTCTCCTCTGCCTCCTTGCATTTTGTTGCTACATAGTCCATCATTTCTTGTACTGGTTTTCCTGTCAGTTCCCTCTCCCACTGAATGTCTTGAAGGAAGTTCCTCATGCCTGAGTAGTTCCCCCTTTTGTAGTTTGGTTTTTCCCAGCCTATTCCTGCTACTCTCTCCACTTGGAGCTCAACTATGTAGTCGAAGCACAGAACCACATGATCACTAGCTCCCAGGGGCCTTTCATACATGATACCCTCGATGTCCGAACTACTCATGGTGAATACAAGGTCCAACCTTGCTGGTTCATCCTCTCCTCTCTCTCTGATAGTGTCTCTAACATGTTGATGCATGAGGTTCTCCAGTGTGTGTGTGTGTGTGTGTGTGTTTGTGTGTGTGTGAATTTGTGTGTGTGTGTGTGTGTGTTTGTGTGTGTGAATTTGTGTGTGTGTGTGTGTGTGTGTGTGTGTGTGTGACTCAACAATCAATATTTGCACCAATAACTCATTACAGTTGTGACCGGGTGTGGAAGTGTGAATTGCTCATTACACAATAATTTGTTCATGATTGTAGCCATGTATAAACGTAAGTAACCATTCTTACAGTATTCATTACCTTTGTAACTTGTGAGCTCATTACCTTGTACCTAGTTCAGCCATCCAAACTTTGGGGCCCAGTCCCTGGATCCATTACGTACCTCTGTAATCTGTAAATACCTTTGTAACTTGTCATGATTGTGACTAGACCTACCCGGAGTTCATTACCTTTGTAAATTGTGAATTCATTACCTCTGTAACTTGCTCAGCTATCAAAACTTTGGAGTCCAGTCCCTGGACCAATTATGTACCTCTGTAATCTTTTGACTACCGCCCACAGGATGGGTATGGGGTGCATAATAAACATATTAAACTAAACTGTCTCGTGTCACTGTCACAGGTGATAGAGGAGATAGCAGCAGCCGTGCGGGGTACCCCTGGGGCCACACTGCTGGATGTTGACCCTGGATACTCTACCAACCGCACAGTCTACACCTTCGTTGGCAGCCCTGATGATGTCGTCGAGGCAGCCATCAACGCGGCTCAAGTCGCCTATAGGCTCATTGACATGACCACGCACAAGGGTAAGTTGGAGAATGAAAAAGTGGATGTTAGGTGAGGCATACTGGAAGACAACTAAGTGGGCAGACAGATACAGTAGTTGATTTCCAAAGGATATACTGTTAGGATGTCCCAGATTTCCACTTGGCCGACTTCATGGGTATGAGATTTTACCCGGGTGGGCTAAATTGTGATGACCTGACTATGTGTCAGGTAGGTAGAGTTGGTTGCCAATATGACGTATTTCAGAGCATAGTGCTGGCTGCCCAGACGACTTTTGTCCAGAGTAGGGAAATTTCATCTAACAAAAGCCCTTGTGGCTTAGCGCTTCTTTTTGATTATAATAATCATCATCTAACAAAAATGATCCCAAATGGATAAATAAAAGATTAAAACATCTCATTGGTCAAAAGAGAGGCATATATAGGCGTATCAAAAGAGGGGAAGGGCAGTTAAGAAATCAATATATTCAGTTAAAGAGAGAGAAAAAAAGATGAATAAGAAAAGTAAAAAGGGATTATGAGGCTAAAGCCGCAAGGGATTCGAAGACTAACCCAAAAGGGTTCTTTCAGGTATACAGAAGTAAGATGAGGGACTTAAGAGTAACTCAGGTCAGATCACTGACAGTGATAAGGAAATGTGTGAACTTTTCAATACCTAATTCCTCTCAGTTTTTACTCAGGAAGATACTAGTGAAATTCCAGAAATAAATTATGTAGAACAGGACGGTAATAAACTCTGCACGACTGGAGTAACTAGTGACATGGTCCTCAGACAAAGAGAAATTAAAACCTAACAAATCCAAAGGCCCTGTTGAACTGTTTGCAAGGGTGTTAAAGGAATGTAAAGAGGAACTTAGCATACCTTTAGCTAATCTTTTCAATATATCACTACAAACTGGCATAATGGCAGACAAGTGGAAAATGGCAAATGTAATACCTATTTACAAGGCAGGTGACAGGTCCTTAACTTCAAACTATAGATCAATAAGCCTTACCTCCATAGTGGGAAAATTTATGGAATCAATAATTGCCGAGGCAATTCGTAGCCATCTTGAAAGGTATAAATTGATTAATGAATCTCAGCACGGTTTTACAAAGGGGCGTTCCTGTCTTATGAATTCACTAACTTTTTTCACTAAGGTATTTGAGGAGGTATATCATGGTACTGAATATGATAGTGTATATGGACTTCAGTAAGGCTTTCGATAGAGTTGCACATCAGAGGCTGTTGAGAAAACTTAAGGCACACGGAATAGGAGGAGAAATTTTTTCATGGGTAGAGGCATGGTTGACAGATAGGCAGCAGAGATTTTGCATAAATGGGGAGAAATCAGAATGGGGGCACGTCACAAGCGGTGTTCCACAGGGGTCAGATGAGGGAATAAATAGCGACATAAGCAAATTTGCTGATGATACGAAAATAGGCCGTCCAATTCATTCTAATGAGGACACTAGAGCACTCCAGGATGATTTGAATAGACTGATGCAGTGGTCGGAGAAGTGGCAGATGCAGTTTAATATAGACAAATGCAAAGTTCTAATTGTTGGACAGGAAAATAACCATGCCACATATAAACTAAATAATGTAGATCTTAATATTAGGGACTGCGAAAAGGATTTAGGAGTTCTAGTCTAAAACCAAGACAGTGCATAAGTTGACTCAAGAAATCGTAATGACACGATTGCTAACGCGACGGGCTGGAGTTTTGAGACTCTATGACCGCGGGTTCAATCCCGGCCGGGGGTATGGTTTACAGTGCATAAGTGTTCGCAATAAAGCTAACAGAATCCTTGGCTTCACAGCAAGAAATATAAATAATAGAAGTCCTCAGGTTGTTCTTCAACTCTGCATATCTTTGGTTAGGCCTCATTTAGATTATGCTGCGCAGTTTTGATCACCGTATTACCGAATGGATATAAATGCACTGGAAAACAAAGGAGGATGACAGTTGATCCCATGTATCAGAAATCTTCCCTACGAGGATAGACTGAGGGCCCTGAATCTGCACTCTCTAGAAAGGCGTAGAATCAGGGGGGGATATAACTGAGGTATATAAATGGAAAACAGGAATTAATAAAGGGGATGTAAATAGCGTGCTAAAAAATATCTAACATAGGACTCGCAGCAATGGCTTTAAATTGGAAAAATTAAGATTCAGGAACGATATAGGAAAGCACTGGTTTGGTAATAGAGTTGTGGATGAGTGGAACAAACTCCCGAGTACCGTATAGAAGCTAAGACGTAGTGTAGTTTTAAAAATAGGTTGGATAAATACACGAGTAGGTGTGGGTGGGTGAGAGTTGGACCTGACTAGCTTGTGCTACTAGGTCGGATGCCGTGCTTCTCCCTTAAGCGACGTGACTGACCTGACTAGTCTAAGCCCCCCTCAGGGAAGGTTCCTTGATGTTGGTGAGGGGCTCTTGATTTAGGGAATTGGATCTGTGCTCCCGTTCCCCGAATTAAGACTGAATGCCTTCCACATTCCCCCCCAGGCGCTGTATAATCCTACGGGTTTAGCGCTTTCCCTTGATTATAATAATAATAGTCTTAAGCCTGTGGGAGAATTGGACCTGCCTCGCAAATGCAAGTAGGCCTGTTGCAGTGTTCCTTTTTTCTTATGTTTTTATGATGGTGGGGTGGGGGAGGATAGAAATTTGCCGAACTAGATGATAAGTGAAGAGAACAGTGGTCTGTCTACAACGAAAACTGGAAGGTGCAAAGTAGAGATCAGATTCCAACGCTCCTACGTAAGTTTAATGGCAGAACATTTACAAACACACGTACACAGCTGATTTTTGTTTTGTGTGAACAGGCATGTACTTATGACAGATTCCAACGCTCTTACACTGGTATAATAGCAAACTATATACATACACGTGCCCAGTCGAACTCCTGTATGGTATTTAATGGAAACGCTTTTTCACGCACACTTTTGTGAGTATGCTCGGGATGGCTCTGTAACAAAGGTTTGAGAATGGAGTTAGCAACGAAGGAGGCTTTATTGTTGTTAGTTATCAGGTCTGGGTATCAACTCGAGGCCGGTCTGATGTTCTGCCTTTTTAGTGGAAGTTGACCCTTTCGAGTTTAGCGCTTAGTTTGATTATTTTTTTTATTATGGTGGAAGTAAGTGATGGTATTATCATTGTGTTCTGAACTGGATAGACCTCTTATGGTGATATCTGTTACTACCTGCATTTTTGAAAAGGTGCTGAATACAAAAGGAAGATGTTCGCTTTGGTTTGATTTCGTAATGTGAATGTTGATAAATGTAAATACCTTAAGTTTGAGCGTAGATAGGATTCTGTAGGTGGTCAGAATGGATGTAGAAGTTAACTCGTTGGTGGAGTCATTCTCGGCTCTATGAGAAGAAACTTGGGTTACATAATCAGTGATGTTAACTTCTAAACGTGGGTCTTCCCTGTCAGCTAAGTACAATTCCTCCATGTCAGGTTGACGTTTCCTTGTAACCCCCCCCACCCCCCCACCCCCAAAAAAAGGCATCCTAATGAATCCTGAGATCATCCTCCATTTTGGTTTTATTTCTCAGGAAGATATCTGAAACAAATCTGAGACCTTTATTCTGAACCTTTTGGAGTGTGAACCTAGTTGTACGAGTGAGAGAGAACGGCACGGATGGACATTCGAGTATAGGACGGATTATCATTTTATACTGGTGTTTCTTAATATACGAAAAAGCTTGGCAGGTAAATATAGACCTTGGTTAAGTTTGCTTTCTTGGTAAGATACTTGGTAAAAAAAAATAAGTAAGATTTTTTTTTAGCCTAGGACTGTATTGGTGTTTTTGGTTGCAGTTGGTGTGCCCAGTCGCGTTATTCCCTCAGTTTTCATTGGTGGTTGACAAACATCTTAAGAACATAAGAACGAAGGAACACTGCAGAAGGCCTACTGGCCCATGCGAGGCAGGTCCAAGTCTCCTACCGGCTTAAGCCAATGCACCCAACCTAGTCAGGTCAGGTCACATTGACTTAAGGGAGGAACACGGCAACCGACCTGGTAGCTCAAGCTATCAGGTCCAACTCACACCCACCCACATCCACTCATGTATTTATCCAACCTATTTTTAAAGCTACACAACGTTCTGGCCTCTATAACTGTACTCGGGAGTTTTTTCCACTCATCCAGAAGTAATCACAACACTAAGCCATCTGGCTTATCCCAATGAATGATACAATTTTTAAATCTATACAAAAACAAATTAGCGGTGAAGCCACAGACTACAATGTACGATATAAACAAACTATCCCAATCTAAACTATAATGCGAGTAAATATTTATAATCTTTTATAAAGTAGCATTCTTGGTACCTAATAAGAATTCAGGTCACGTAACCCACCAGATCCAGAAGTAGAACCAGTGGCCAGCGTCACCAATTGTGTGATTTTAATTGTGATAACTAGTTTGCTGCACCGTGCCTGTACTTTGTACCTCAACCCATGGGACAATGGTGCTATGTATTCCAAATAATGTTTTACACCTTGAGTTACAATGAAATATATAATTCCCTAAAATTTCTGCTTCTGATGTAAGCTATATTTTTTTCGTAAATATAGCAGACTAGCTTTTCTGGTGAACGATAAACAACTCGCTGAGTTTTATTCAAAGTATTTCGTTCATGTAAAAACTGTCAATTTTATTAGTGTGGGTATTGCAAATATAAACTGCTAGTTAACACGGAGGGGACAGTCAGGTTTTAAAAAAACAAGTGTTTTTAGTAGTGTCAAGGTTAAGTAATTGTCTGTAAAATTTTAGCATGACTACACTACATTAAGAGTGTTGTTCGTCATGGTTACTGAGCGATAATGTGAGTGTGTCTAGACAAAATGCACAACGAACTTGTACTGGAACTGCGTTTCCCTCAGAGTTGAGTTTATAAAGTCGTACTTAGTCCTAATAAAATATCCAGTAAAAGCTTATTCTGCATACTGTCTTATACCCATACAATTCGTCCCAACTCCTTTATGTCCATTCCTCGCCTAGCTGCCGGGATGAGTGGACGCTCCTCACAACCCTCTGTCGACAGCCAAGCTAACAACCTAGTGCTCATCATGGTCTTTGCCGTACGTCGCAGAGTAAATACTGTTGGAATTGAATTAGTGCGTGGATCTATCAGGCCCACGACAGTCCATGAGTTGTTACCCTTGATTATCAGGGACACCTACTGCATTGACGACAAGGAGCTGTAGGGCGTGGCTTTAAATGGCTCATTCAGGATATTCGTAAAATTGCTCCACATGCAGGCGTATGATGGTCTTGTTGATCGTTACCAAGATCTTAGTGTGGAAAATACTGTATATATTTTCCAGAAATACAGTAGTTATATGTATATAGATGGCCATACTGTATTTAATAAAAATTGTTATCGAAAATGGGAAGCTGTGCCTGCGCAGAAGATGCTCGCCATTGTGTTTTGAATGAACCAAGAAAACATTAGTGAATGGGAAGAATTTTCGTGCTCTAGAGGTAAAATTGGGCTGACACCTCTCAAATAGGAGCCGAAATTGTTGGACGTGCATTCCTGCATAACTTCAATGGGCAAATTAAATGTGGAAAATTGCATTTATCTGAATGTAACTCATGTACATAACAGTAAATGATAACAAAGATAATTATTATTTATCAAAGTTACTTAAACAAGTAGGAATTTGGGACACCTAGGTCGCAAAAAATGTCCCCCTTCGAAACAAGTAGGAATTTGGGACACCTAGGTCGCAAAAAATGTCCCCCTTCGATACCTACAACTGTCATATCCACAAGTTGCTCTAGACCTATTAATTACAAATGAAATATATTGACCACTGTCTGGAAAATCTTCCAGCTCCTGCACCCAACATCTTGCTCCTGGGGGACTTCAACTTAAGGCACCTAAAATGGAGGAATACAGCAAATAATATTGTTGCAGTAATAACAGCAGGAGGCAGCTCTGATGAAAACTCACACTCACACGAGCTTTTAAATCTCTGCACAAAATTCAATTTAAAAAATCAAATAATAGAGCCTACTAGACTGGAGAATACACTAGACCTCATCTTCACTAACAATGATGATCTGATAAGAAATGTCACCATATCAAAAACAATATACTCAGATCACAACATAATTGAGGTTCAGACATGTATGCGTGGAGCCCCAGACCGACAAAATGAGACTAGTCACGAGGGAGCATTCACCAAATTCAACTTCAATAACAAAAACATAAAGTGGGACCAAGTAAACCAAGTCCTAACCGATATAAGCTGGGAAGATATACTAAGCAACACAGACCCAAACTTATGCCTAGAACAGATTAACTCGGTGGCACTCGATGTATGCACAAGGCTTATTCCTCTTAGAAAAAGGAGGAGTAGATGTAAAATAGAAAGAGACAGGCGCTCCCTTTACAGGCGACGGAAAAGAATAACAGAGCGGCTAAAAGAGGTCAATATATCTGAAATGCGCAGGGAGACACTGGTCAGAGAAATAGCAAGCATCGAACTTAAGCTAAAAGAATCCTTTAGGAGTCAGGAATCGCGGGAAGAACTAAAAGCCATAAATGAAATCGAAAGAAACCCAAAGTATTTCTTCTCCTATGCCAAATCAAAATCGAGAACGTCCAGTATTGGGCCCCTACTTAAACAAGATGGGTCCTACACAGATGACAGCAAGGAAATGAGTGAGCTACTCAAGTCCCAATATGACTCAGTTTTTAGCAAGCCGCTAACCAGACTGAGAGTCGAAGATCAAAATGAATTTTTTATGAGAGCCACAAAATTTGATTAACACAAGCCTATCCGATGTTATCCTGACGCCAAATGACTTCGAACAGGCGATAAATGACATGCCCATGCACTCTGCCCCAGGGCCAGACTCATGGAACTCTGTGTTCATCAAGAACTGCAAGAAGCCCCTATCACGAGCCTTTTCCATCCTATGGAGAGGGAGCATGGACACGGGGGTCGTCCCTCAGTTACTAAAAACAACAGACATAGCCCCACTCCACAAAGGGGGCAGTAAAGCAACAGCAAAGAACTACAGACCAATAGCACTAACATCCCATATCATAAAAATCTTTGAAAGGGTCCTAAGAAGCAAGATCACCACCCATCTAGAAACCCATCAGTTACACAACCCAGGGCAACATGGGTTTAGAACAGGTCGCTCCTGTCTGTCTCAACTACTGGATCACTACGACAAGGTCCTAAATGCACTAGAAGACAAAAAGAATGCAGATGTAATATATACAGACTTTGCAAAAGCCTTCGACAAGTGTGACCATGGCTTAATAGCGCACAAAATGCGCGCTAAAGGAATAACAGGAAAAGTCGGTCGATGGATCTATAATTTCCTCACTAACAGAACACAGAGAGTAGTCGTCAACAGAGTAAAGTCCGAGGCAGCTACGGTGAAAAGCTCTGTTCCACAAGGCACAGTACTAGCTCCCATCTTGTTCCTCATCCTCATATCCGACATAGACAAGGATGTCAGCCACAGCACCGTGTCTTCCTTTGCAGATGACACTCGAATCTGCATGACAGTGTCTTCCATTGCAGACACTGCAAGGCTCCAGGCGGACATCAACCAAATCTTTCAGTGGGCTGCAGAAAACAATATGAAGTTCAACGATGAGAAATTTCAATTACTCAGATATGGTAAACATGAGGAAATTAAATCTTCATCAGAGTACAAAACAAATTCTGGCCACAAAATAGAGCGAAACACCAACGTCAAAGACCTGGGAGTGATTATGTCAGAGGATCTCACCTTCAAGGACCATAACATTGTATCAATCGCATCTGCTAGAAAAATGACAGGATGGATAATGAGAACCTTCAAAACTAGGGAGGCCAAACCCATGATGACACTCTTCAGGTCACTTGTTCTATCTAGGCTGGAATATTGCTGCACTCTAACAGCACCTTTCAAGGCAGGTGAAATTGCCGACCTAGAAAATGTACAGAGAACTTTCACGGCGCGCATAACGGAGATAAAACACCTCAATTACTGGGAGCGCTTGAGGTTTCTAAACCTGTATTCCCTGGAACGCAGGAGGGAGAGATACATGATTATATACACCTGGAAAATCCTAGAGGGACTAGTACCGAACTTGCACACGAAAATCACTCACTACGAAAGCAAAAGACTTGGCAGACGATGCACCATCCCCCCAATGAAAAGCAGGGGTGTCACTAGCACGTTAAGAGACCATACAATAAGTGTCAGGGGCCCGAGACTGTTCAACTGCCTCCCAGCACACATAAGGGGGATTATCAACAGACCCCTGGCAGTCTTCAAGCTGGCACTGGACAAGCACTTAAAGTCAGTTCCTGATCAGCCGGGCTGTGGCTCGTACGTTGGTTTGCGTGCAGCCAGCAGCAACAGCCTGGTTGATCAGGCGCTGATCCACCAGGAGGCCTGGTCACAGACCGGGCCGCGGGGGCGTTGACCCCCGAAACTCTCTCCAGGTAAAGTCCAGGTATCACCAGGAATTCTGGTAAATATATTAATTTGTGGACTGTATATTAAAATTAATAAATGATTATATATATATATATATACACATTTATATAACAGAAGGAGAATATATCTTAATATCACTCACCAATTTGACTGGAGATTAAGGTGCATCATACTCAGAAAACCTCACTGTCTATCCATGAAAATAACACTGGCCAGAGTTACAAACATAAACTTAGCTTATCTGAGGTTCCTAGAGTTGTCTTGTCCAGTCACCTGATATCTCAAGTTATGCAGAAATACACATCCAACAATTTCGCCTCCTATTTGAGAGGTGTCAGCCCAATTTTAACCTCTAGAGCCTGAAAAATTCTTCCCATTCACTAACGTTTTCTTGGTTCATTCAAAGCACAATGGCGAGTATCTTCTATGCAGGCGCAGCTTCCCATTTTCGATAACATAATTTTTATTAAATATAGTATGGCCATCTATATACATATAACTACCTGGAGAGAGTTCCGGGGGTCAATGCCCCCGCAGCCCGGTCTGTGACCAGGCCTCCTGGTGGATCAGAGCCTGATCAACCAGGCTGTTACTGCTGGCTGCATGCAAACCAACGTACGAGCCACAGCCCGGCTGGTCAGGAACCAACTTTAGGTGCTTGTCCAGTGCCAGCTTGAAGACTGCCAGGGGTCTGTTGGTAATCCCCCTTATGTATGCTGGGAGGCAGTTGAACAGTCTTGGGCCCCTGACACTTATTGTATGGTCTCTTAACGTGCTAGTGACACCCCTGCTTTTCATTGGGGGGATGGTGCATCGTCTGCCAAGTCTTTTGCTTTCGTAGTGAGTGATTTTCGTGTGCAAGTTCGGTACTAGTCCCTCTAGGATTTTTCAGGTGTATATAATCATGTATCTCTCCCACCTGCGTTCCAGGGAATACAGGTTTAGGAACCTCAAGCGCTCCCAGTAATTGAGGTGTTTTATCTCCGTTATGCGCGCCGTGAAGGTTCTCTGTTCATTTTCTAGGTCAGCAATTTCACCTGCCTTGAAAGTTGCTGTTAGTGTGCAGCAATATTCCAGCCTAAATAGAACAAGTGACCTGAAGAGTGTCATCATGGGCTTGGCCTCCCTAGTTTTGAAGGTTCTCATTATCCATCCTGTCATTTTTCTAGCAGATGCGATTGATACAATGTTATGGTCCTTGAAGGTGAGATCCTCCGACATGATCACTCTCAGGTCTTTGACGTTGGTGTTTCGCTCTATTTTGTGGCCAGAATTTGTTTTGTACTCTGATGAAGATTTAATTTCCTCGTGTTTACCATATCTGAGTAATTGAAATTTCTCATCGTTGAACTTCATATTGTTTTCTGCAGCCCACTGAAAGATTTGGTTGATGTCCACCTGGAGCCTTGCAGTGTCTGCAATGGAAGACACTGTCATGCAGATGCGGGTGTCATTTGCAAAGGAAATATATACAGTATTTTCCACACTGCGGCTGGGCGGAGTTCGTTGCTAAATGACTCAAATTGCTCATTTGACAATGGTGGAGGACTTGGGTACATATAGGATCTGGCATCCACACGGCGACATATTACACAAGATTTAATCACCCTTTTTACACTTTGCCATGCTTGTGGAATCCAGAAAGTTTCCCTAATACAATTTAAGGTATCTTGTACCCCACCATGCATTACATTTTTATGGGCATTTAGAGCAATTAAATTTGTTAGATGATGAGTTTTGGTCAATAAGATAGGGTGTTTAGCATAATCACCCAATTTAGCATTTTGTAACCTACCTCTGTACCTAATTACATTGTTCTCTAAATACAGCCCCAATTTCTCTATTATGGAAGCTTTCACAATTTTACTTTCCATCATCAATTTAATCTCATTTCCATAGATTTCTTCCTGTACCTTCTTTATCCAATATTGAAGAGGATGTGAAAACTTGTGAGATATTCATCTTGTTTAGAAATTTAAACACCAAATTAGTTACATTGATTAGTTTGGGTAAAGAAGAAGAATACCTATTTATATCAATGGCTAAGGAAGGACAAACTACTGGAGCGGTGGTCACAGTAATTTCAACAGGAGCAATATACGCCTTTTGTACAGGCCAGTTAGCTTTATTTACCAACCAGCTCGGTCCTTTAAACCATGATACAGCATTTACAAATTTAGCATATGGTAAACCTCAAGACAAGAAATCAGCTGGATTCTCCTCACCTGGTATATGATTAAAGGTTAACATATGCTGACCCAAACTATTATACTACTCTTGCATCTGATTAATTTCAGTGACTCTGTTTTGTACGTACACAATTTTACTGTTTCCATTACGAATCCATTGTAAGGATACCTCATTATCAGACCAAATTACAGTGTCACTAATATTTATCTCCTGCAACTTATTTCTTATATAATTAGCTAATTTGACACCTACATAAATGGCTGTTAATTCCAACTGAGGCAAGGTACATGATTTAATTGGAGACACTTTAGCCTTAGACATAACAAGAGAAATAACACTATTACATTGAAGGTAAGCAACTGCTCCATATGCCAATTTTGAAGCATCACAAAAACTGTGGAGTACATTTTCCCATTTAGATTGGCCATCTGGCGTGGGAACTCCAACATTGGAATTTTCTCATAATCACCAATTAATTCATCCCACCTGTTAATGAATTCCTCAGGTAGAATTTCATCCCAAGCACATTTAAGTTTCTATGCTTCCTGAATTAATAATTTCCCTCTTATAGTAAGGGGTGACACTAAACCTAGTGGATCAAAACATTTGGAAACTTCAGCAAGCAAAACTCTCTTAATTTATTGGGCATACTGTAATTATTAGGCTTGAACATTAACAAATCTCTCTCAGTATCCCAAGTTAAACCCAATACATTACTACATTTTAGCACTTCATCTCCAGGGAAATCTTTACTTATTTTGTCCTTTAATTTGGACGAATTACTATTCCATTCCCTCAGAGGCATATTTGCACTTTGCATTATTTTATTAGCCTCCATAAGTCATTAACAGTTCCTCTTCAGTTGACGTCACACCCAGGAAATTGTCCACATAAAATTGTTTGCTCATTACTTTACTCAGTGGACTTCCTGTACGTTTAAGGTGTGCATTTATCATCGCTTGAAGTAGGAATGGGCTGGATGTAGCACAAACAATGGGCAAATTAAATGTGGAAAATTGCATTTATGTGAATGTAACTCATTATGTACATAACAGTAAATGATAAAGATAATTATTATTTATCAAAGTTACTTAGACAAGTAGGAATTTGGGACACCTAGGTCACAAAAAATGTCCCCCTTCGATACCTACAACTGTCATATCCACAAGTTGCTCTAGACCTATTAATTACAAATGAAATATGTATCACCAGGAATTCTGGTAAATATATAAATTTGTGGAGTGTATATTAAAATTAATAAATGATTATGTATATATATACACATTTACATAACAGAAGGAGAATATATCTTAATATCACTCACTAATTTGACTGGAGATTAAGGTGTATCATACTCAGAAAACCTCACTGTCTATCCATGAAAATAACATTGGCCAGAGTTACAAACATAAACAAACTTAGATAGCTTATCTGAAGTTCCTGGAGTTGTCTTGTCCAGTCGCCTGATATCTCAAATTATGCAGGAATGCACATCCAACAATTTTGCCTCCTATTTGAGAGGTGTCAGCCCAATTTTAACCTCTAGAGCATGAAAAATTCTTCCATTCACTAACGTTTTCTTGGTTCATTCAAAATACAATGGCGAGTATCTTCTGCGCAGGCGCAGCTTCCCATTTTCGATAACATAATTTTTATTAAATACAGTATGGCCATCTATATACATATAACTACTGTATTTCTGGAAAATATATACAGTATTTTCCACACTTAGTATGGAAGTGACCCCGGAAGTGAGCATCAGACTTGTGGACGTTTCCCATCAGTATATGTGGGTGAGGGTATGGAGCGTACCTTTTGAGGCAAATGAGGTCGACATTCGTCAAGCTTTTGGAAGGTATGGAGTTGTACATGTTGCCCAACAAGGTAAATGGATGACAGGTGCATATGCCGGTTACCCTGAGGGAAGCTTCTCCATTAAAATGACCCTCCGTCACCCCATACCCTCATATGTTATCTTGGAGGACTTCAGAACTCAAGTGATGGTGACGTATGCTGGGCAGAGGAGAACCTGTAGGATATGTGGAGACTATGATCACGTTGCAGCTGAGTGTGGCAGGTGGGGTCAGGCCAGGCAACTGGCTGCAGCAGCGCCCACTGGCAAGAGGACATTCCTGAGTCTGCCCAGGCAGAGGAAGGAGGGTGTGGTCAACTTTGGAGTGAAATGGTTGAGGCATCGGTGGTGAAGACCACCCTGGATGTGCTTATACCGGAGCAGCCAGCACAGCTGGTGGAGCAGCAGGTGTCTGGGGGTGCAGAGGTTTTCACTGCGACAGTTGAGACTATGATGCAATCATTGTTCGAGTCGCCTGTGATCTCAGTGGCAGGACCATTGGGTGATCAGGAGCCTGCGTCAGAGGTGGATGCTAGGCATGCGGCGGCCGTGAGTGTTGCTGAGCACTGTGTGGATGGGCTGATGCTGGGTAAAGAAGAGGCACAGCTATTAGTGGTGGAGGTGCATCACAAGGAGGAACCCAGTTCATTGATGGAGGAGAGTGTTGTCACCAGGAAAGGGGCAGCAGTGACACCCGACTCTGATGATGTCTTAACACCAACCCAACGCCCAGGGAAGGTGTGGGCGGTGGAGGCTAGCAGTGTAGGAGGGATGAGGCACCAGCGACAGATGGTGCAGGATGGCCAGGGTGTCCTGCATGGTGAGCGTGGTAAGGGCAGCAAGAAGGGCCCTGGTGCACATGTAAAGGGGGATGTGGGCCAGAGGGGACACAAGCATTAACTGGCCTCTGGTGTATGACGCTGAACGTTAATGGCTTGTGTGAGAGAATGAAGCGTGATTGCTTTAGCATGTTCTTACATAGATATCGTGTGGATGTAGCATATATTCAGGAGCATAACTAGAAAGCTGGCAAGGATTTTGAGGTGGAGGGCTATGAGAGTTTTGTGACGCATTCTGAGCACTCAAAAGAGGGGGTAGCCATCTTGATCAGGGCGGCAAGCCCATTTGTATTGCTAAGGAGTGACGGGGGGGGTAGATGGCAGGATCTTAAGAGTGGATGGTTGGTGGGGGGTGAGAAAGTGGTTTTTGTGTGCATGTACATGCTGGCAGAGAACGTAGTGCGTGTTAAGAATGCTCTTGTGAGGGAAGAGCTGGTGTATTTCTTATTTCTCTTGTAATAGTGGGAGGGGACTGGTTTTTTGTCACTTGTTTTGGGGGAGCTTCTCTGTGATGTGCAACTGCGGGATGTGTTTGCCAGGGGTTCATAGGAGGTGGACCATACATATGTGAGGGAGGGCTATAGGGCAAGGTTAGACAGACTATATGTTATGCAGTGTGTTGGTATAGAGTCCATACAGTAGAGGCACCTTATTCTGATCATAGGGCAGTTGTAGTAGAGGTGGGGTGGGAGGCGTTAGCTAGAAGGCAGACGAGTTACTGGAAATTAAATGCGAAGGTTCTCGGGGATGAGGAGGCAGTGGTGGGTTTTGCTGCACTATGGGAGGAGCTTGGGGAGGAGGGGAGGGTAGTTGATGATGTGGTGGGATGGTGGGATAGCATTGCAAAGACTAGGATAAGAGATTTTTACATACATGAAGGGAAGAGGATAAACCACACGAGATATGGGCTGTCAAATTATCTAGAGCAGAGCTTACATGCTTGCTACAGTGGGGGTGCTTTGCAGGGAAGGTACCGTAAGGAGGAGATGGAGGCCCTGAAGGAGAGGTTAAGGGAGTTGCAGAATGAGAGGTTTGAAGCCATAAGGGCGCAAGCGAGTATAGAGGAGGTGCTATGGGGGGATAGGCCTTCGTCCTGTGTCCTGAGGGGTCGGCAGCAACGTAGGAAGACAACAACTCCTACACAGTTAGAGGTGTGTGAGGGGGTAGAACTGTCGGGTGGGGCATGTGCTCAGGTCGACAGAGGGCATGGGTATGTATGCTGACAGGTGATATGCTCGTTATTGGTGTAGTCGAGGGGTGGATGAAGAGCTGTTGGAGGAAGTAAGTGGCTGTGTGGGTAAACCCCTGGAAGAGTGATAGAAAGGCGTTGGGGGGGATACTGAGGAGCAGGAAATTTGGAGAGCGTTGGCTGGAATGAGCAAGGGTAAGGCACCGGGAGTGGATAGGATTCCTTGCGAATTTTATTTGTTGCATTGAGAGTTGTTGCGGGGTTTCTTGGTCAGGTTCCTGAATGAAATGAAGAGGGGGGTAGGTTAGGCGTGGGGCAAGCGACTGGGGTAGTGGTCTTAGTCCCAAAGGGGTCACATCAGTGTACCCTAAAGGATTATCATGCATTGTCGTTGTGCACTGACTGTAAGCTCTTTGCAAAGGTGCTTGGTAATCGTCTAAAGTGTGTAGTTGACAGGGTGGTCTCCCCGAGCCAGTTTGGTTTGCCTGGCCGATCGATGGTGATGGGTCACGGTATCCTTTGGGATTTTGGTGGGGGAGGGGGGTTTAGCATTGGACTGGAGGGGGTATATGACACTGTGGAAAGGGAGGCTTTAGGTCGCATTTTACTGTCTCAGGGTTTCGGAGAGGAAATAGTGGGATGGGTGAAAACGTATAACCAAGCGTGTGTGTGTGTGTGTGTGTGTGTGTGTGTGTGTGTGTGTGCAAGTTAACAGGCGTTTGGAGAAGGCAGTGGTGCTAGGGCAGGACCTTCGACAGGGCTGCCCACCGGCAATTGTTTGTATGCATGCAAGACCCTTTCTATGGTTGGTGGAGGCAAGAATACGAGGGGACAGGGGTGGGGAAGGGTGGCCATGGCCAAGTTTGGTGGGGTACGTGGATGATGTGATGCTTTTGGTGGATTAGGGAATGCGGTTGGGTGGGCTGGAGGAGGTGGTGCGGGTTTACGAAGGTGCCTCGGGAATGGTAGTGAATGTAGAGAAATCATCAATTTTAGGGTTGGAGATGTGGGAACGGAGGGTGGATTGGGGTTGTCGGGTGGTGACGACCTGTGTGGAGGTTTTGAAGATATGTGGTATTGTATATAGGGCAAATTTAGTTAGGGCAAGGGAGGATAATTCTGCTCAGTTGGAGAACTGTGTGGTAAAGAGATTGGGAGCACTAAGACTGAATCATCTCGCTATCCTGCAGAAGGTGATTGTGATCAATGTGATCTTGTATAGTAAGATTTGGTTCATAGCACAAGTGTTCCCATTAACGCCGCCAGTAATTCAAGGCATCCAAAGGAGGGTGTTCAGATTTTTGTGGGGTTCTAAGTGCAAGTGGTTAAAAAGGGAGGTGGTCATGTTGCCAGTGCAAAAGGGGAGGACGAGTCTTTTGGATTTATGGCGGAGGGTTAAGTGTGTTTACATCAGGCGTGAGGTATTGCAGGATGGGGTTTTCGAGACAGACAGTTGGGGAAAGTTCATGAGGTGTTGTGAGGATTGTATGGGGGTGGACCTGTGTGAGTGCCAGGCAGTCTTGTGGGTGTTGGCATTGGCCCGGGAACCTGGAAAGGTAAAGGTGGGGGCATTGTACAGGGTGATAGGAGGACAGGTGGTGCACCCAGGGGAGGGGTTATACCCGATTTACGATTGGGCAAACATCTGGAGAAGATTTAGCAGGTTGAGGTTACAGCCCAGGGTGCGGGAGGTAATGTTCCGGTTTTTGCACAGTATCTTGCCATCTGGTGAGGTACTGAGGGATCGGAGGTTGGATGGGGAGGGGCGTTGTGGGTTGTGTGGGGAAGAGGAAACGGCTTACCACATCGTGTATTTTTGTGAGGGGTTGGAGAGTATCAGGAAATGGGTGGGCAGGGTGGTGCAGAGGGTGGGGGGGGAGGGATGTCAGTATTGTGGGCGCTGAGTTTAGATGTGGGGGGGTGGAAGAGGGTGCAGCACGGGCACTAGCATATGTGATGGTGGACTACGTATACATATCCTGGTGTATGAGGGGATCGGATGCATGGGAATTAATGAAGCGTGTGCTGGCGGCGACGGTATTCCAGTATTCCGTACTGTGTGTAGGAATAGGGATCTATATGGGACTAGGTGGGAGGAATGTTTTTCTGAGGGTTACCATACCCTCACGGTAAGTGAAATGCTTAGTATGTAGGGGTGGGGATTAGATCAGGGGATAGATGTCGAGCTTGCCGTCTAGTGGTGAGAATGAATCTGTTGGTGCACTTTCGTTGTCAGTCAGCGCTCCAGGGTGGAGTGTGTCACTGTCACATTTGGTGCATGTTCTGGTACAAGTGGTTGTCCGGAGAGGAGTTTTTTTTTTTTTTTTCCTACAGGAAGAAGGCTTTGGGATCTGCAATCCCATCATGTGTGATCCTGATATGTCATGGCCGGTTGTGGCCACTTGGTGTGTAGGCATGTCTTGCACTGTAGACGTGCAAGACATACTTGCACGTCTACAGTGGGGTTTTGGGGATGGGGCTCGAGCCATTGGGCGAGGCCATAGGTGAGGGACCTTGTAATATATTTTTGTGCATATTATAATCATTGATGTCACTTGGTATGACCGTTCATACAGATAGTGGGGGATGGATCTAGCATTGTGGTGGCAGGTGACAGCCTTTTGTTCTTAAGTAGAACATTGTTTGTACCAGATTTTTTATTGAATGGTACACACCAAGGGTATCTTTTAGGGTAGGGGGGATGATGTTTTGTCATTGTCGCCCTGCTGTTCTGTAATCAGTGGCGAGAGTAGGTAGCAGATAGGTTGCAGTAAATCTCATGTTGTTGAGATTATATGAATATTTATTATATGATGTACTGAATTGTTTTTAAATAAAAAATATATATATTAAAAAACTCTTATGTCTAGCATGTGTGCAGTTTTGTTATTTTGATATTTTTTTTTTACTCTAAGAATTATCAAGAATTTTAGGTTTACATTTTAATGGCACCGATAAAATTAACATTACTTTTTATTCACCTTTTGTAATCGTATATTTTACTTTCAAGCGTGTCAGCGTGCCTCGTTGTGCTCCGGGTTTTCTGGTGTTTTCACAACGTATACTGTGAATTTCATATAACCTGTAGTTACCAGTGGTCGCAATATACACAACGAGAAGCAATTATTACTACAGAAAAAGCGTCCTTCCTCCAAAATTTCCACCAGTCAACTATAGTGATAATATAGCATTTATTGTGGTGGAGACGGAAAAAAAATAGAAAAGCTAGATACAGCGATTGATAAACAAGGGTTGAGGTCAACCGTTCGTCATTGTAGGAGTTTCCAGCAGTCACCGGTTTCTTCAACACGCAAGTTATACTTTTGTATCAATCAAATCACATATTACTCGGGTAGATAATTTCCAGTAGATCCTTCATGTGTTAGCTCAAATCACCGACCAGTATGTTTTAAATAAGTGACCCACTGATCAGATCAGATCGACTGGTCCGAACCCTTGACTGGTCCGAACCCTTGACTGGTTTCAAACGGTTTCGTTGGACAATAAAGCAGACTGTAAATGGATGGGGTTGTAGGCGCCCTTATAAACACAAACATTAAATATAAATCGGCATGGTAAGCTGTCCAATATACAAAAACAGTTAGAAACAGAAATACAAATAGCTAGAGCTTCATTTAAGGAGGTTATTAATAGAATATTCGAGGTTGCTAGTAGAATTGCAGTAAATCAACCATTCAAATCATTATGAAGCTGTGTGTAGTCTGTGGTCAGTCAAACAAACGGGCTTCCACATGGGTAAATTGTCATTTTTGTGGAAATTGGTGTCACACCCCTTGTGCAGATATCCAAGAACTAGCTACAAGCAGTGTTAAAACAGGGAAGTGTTTTTGGGTATGCCCAAATGAGATAAATCTGTGGACTAAAATCACAAGGGTATTAAAAGAGGACAACATCAAAGCTTTCATAGAAAACCTGGAAGCTTTCTACAACAGATGGGAACATAAAAAGTCTGGGCTGAATGGTACTGCCCTTGATACTGGCCATGTAGTCAGAAACTGTAAGGCTGGAGATGAAGTCCTGGTAGTCAGTAAATGTGGGGCTGATAGTGCTGTCCTGGGAGACAGTAATGGTGAAGCTGGAGGTGCTGTCCTGGGAGACAGTAATGGTGAAGCTGGAGGTGCTGTCCTAGGAGACAGTAATGGTGAAGCTGGAGATTCTGTCCAGGTAGTCGGGAATTATACGCAGGAAGGAATACATATAAATGACCTCATAGGGGACAGGAGCCATAGTAGGGAAACAAGTGTAGTCAAAGATAAGATAAAACCAATATTGCAAACTAGAAATACCGCAGGAAATAGCAAACAAGAGGACTCCACTAGCAATAGTGAGGATATATTACCAAAAACAACTGGTGGGAGCTCCATTGTTGGTGCTAGGGAGGATAGAAGTAAGACAGGGAAACATGCACCAACAGGGAATACAGTCACAGAAACCCAAGGCAAACAGAAACCAAGCCTGTGCAAATACTATGCACTTGGTATCTGCTGGCATGGGAAATCTGGAAAAATAGATGGGACGTGCAACTATGACCACCCTAGAAAATGCCATGCCCATATGACAACAGGAAAATGCAAACTCTCTTCCTGTAAGCTTTTTCACCCTGAACTGTGTACCTCTTCAGTACAGGAAAGACTGTGCTATAACTTAAATTGCCAGGCATACCATCTAAAGGGGACAAAAAGATACAAAACATCCAGGCCATGGGAAAACCTGGGTACCCACAGCCACTCAAGAGGGAGAGTTTTTTTAGTGCCAGGAAGGAAAAAATAAACTGGCAGGAAATGGCAGAAATCGTACACCAAATCCAGTCATTCCTGGAGTGGAACCACAGTCGATGGCCTCCACTCCAAACCAACAGATACAGATACTAATGCCGGAAAAAAAATCCCCCCCCCAGTACCAACAATACCACCAGTCCGATAACATTCTTCTTTGCAAATATACAGGGTCTAAAGCCAGCAACAAACAACAAAATACCTTTCATCCGTGGACTGCTTGCAGAGGCAAAGGCAATGTTCGCGGCTTTCACTGAGACCCACATAAAGGATCACTTGGACAACGAAATATGGATCCCAGGTTACAACCTATACAGATGTGACAGAGTGAACAGGCAGAAGGGTGGGGTTGGCCTGTACATTGCAGAGTCACTTGTTTGCACAGAACTGCTTAATGCCTCAAATGATGTAGTGGAAGTTTTAGCAGTAAAGGTCGAGAACCAAAACCTAGTCATTGTGGTAGTCTACAAGCCTCCGGATGCAACATCCCAGCAATTCCAGGAACAGCTGTTAAAAATTGACCACTGTCTGGAAAATCTTCCAGCTCCTGCACCCAACATCTTGCTCCTGGGGGATTTCAACTTAAGGCACCTAAAATGGAGGAATATAGCAAATAATATTGTTGCAGTAATAACACCAGGAGGCAGCTCTGATGAAAACTCACACTCACACGAGCTTTTAAATCTCTGCACAAAATTCAATTTAAACCAGCAAATAATAGAGCCTACTAGACTGGAGAATACACTAGACCTCATCTTCACTAACAATGATGATCTGATAAGAAATGTCACCATATCAAAAACAATATACTCAGATCACAACATAATTGAGGTTCAGACATGTATGCGTGGAGCCCCAGACCGACATAATGAGACTAGTCACGAGGGAGCATTCACCAAATTCAACTTCAATAACAAAAACATAAAGTGGGACCAAGTAAACCAAGTCCTAACCGATATAAGCTGGGAAGATATACTAAGCAACACAGACCCCAACTTGTGCCTAGAACAGATTAACTCGGTGGCACTCGATGTATGCACAAGGCTTATTCCTCTAAGAAAAAGGAGGAGTAGATGTAAAATAGAAAGAGACAGGCGCTCCCTTTACAGGCGACGGAAAAGAATAACAGAGCGGCTAAAAGAGGTCAATATATCTGAAATGCGTAGGGAGACACTGGTCAGAGAAATAGCAAGCATCGAACTTAAGCTAAAAGAATCCTTTAGGAGTCAGGAATCGCGGGAAGAACTAAAAGCCATAAATGAAATCGAAAGAAACCCAAAGTATTTCTTCTCCTATGCCAAATCAAAATCGAGAACAACGTCCAGTATTGGGCCCCTACTTAAACAAGATGGGTCCTACACAGATGACAGCAAGGAAATGAGTGAGCTACTCAAGTCCCAATATGACTCAGTTTTTAGCAAGCCGCTAACCAGACTGAGAGTCGAAGATCAAAATGAATTTTTTATGAGAGCCACAAAATTTGATTAACACAAGCCTATCCGATGTTATCCTGACGCCAAATGACTTCGAACAGGCGATAAATGACATGCCCATGCACTCTGCCCCAGGGCCAGACTCGTGGAACTCTGTGTTCATCAAGAACTGCAAGAAGCCCCTATCACGAGCCTTTTCCATCCTGTGGAGAGGGAGTATGGACACAGGGGTCGTCCCACAGTTACTAAAAACAACAGACATAGCCCCACTCCACAAAGGGGGCAGTAAAGCAACAGCAAAGAACTACAGACCAATAGCACTAACATCCCATATCATAAAAATCTTTGAAAGGGTCCTAAGAAGCAAGATCACCACCCATCTAGAAACCCATCAGTTACACAACCCAGGGCAACATGGGTTTAGAACAGGTCGCTCCTGTCTGTCTCAACTATTGGATCACTACGACAAGGTCCTAAATGCACTAGAAGACAAAAAGAATGCAGATGTAATATATACAGACTTTGCAAAAGCCTTCGACAAGTGTGACCATGGCGTAATAGCGCACAAAATGCGTGCTAAAGGAATAACAGGAAAAGTCGGTCGATGGATCTATAATTTCCTCACTAACAGAACACAGAGTAGTTGTCAACAGAGTAAAGTCCGAGGCAGCTACGGTGAAAAGCTCTGTTCCACAAGGCACAGTACTCGCTCCCATCTTGTTCCTCATCCTCATATCCGACATAGACAAGGATGTCAGCCACAGCACCGTGTCTTCCTTTGCAGATGACACCCGAATCTGCATGACAGTGTCTTCCATTGCAGACACTGCAAGGCTCCAGGCGGACATCAACCAAATCTTTCAGTGGGCTGCAGAAAACAATATGAAGTTCAACGATGAGAAATTTCAATTACTCAGATATGGTAAACATGAGGAAATTAAATCTTCATCAGAGTACAAAACAAATTCTGGCCACAAAATAGAGCGAAACACCAACGTCAAAGACCTGGGAGTGATCATGTCGGAGGATCTCACCTTCAAGGACCATAACATTGTATCAATCGCATCTGCTAGAAAAATGACAGGATGGATAATGAGAACCTTCAAAACTAGGGAGGCCAAGCCCATGATGACACTCTTCAGGTCACTTGTTCTATCTAGGCTGGAGTATTGCTGCACACTAACAGCACCTTTCAAGGCAGGTGAAATTGCCGACCTAGAAAATGTACAGAGAACCTTCACGGCGCGCATAACGGAGATAAAACACCTCAGTTACTGGGAGCGCTTGAGGTTCCTAAACCTGTATTCCCTGGAACGCAGGAGGGAGAGATACATGATTATATACACCTGGAAAATCCTAGAGGGACTAGTACCGAACTTGCACACGAAAATCACTCACTACGAAAGCAAAAGACTTGGCAGACGATGCACCATCCCCCCAATGAAAAGCATGGATGTCACTAGCACGTTAAGAGACCATACAATAAGTGTCAGGAGCCCGAGACTGTTCAACTGCCTCCCAGCACACATAAGGGGGATTACCAACAGACCCCTGGCAGTCTTCAAGCTGGCACTGGACAAGCACCTAAAGTCAGTTCCTGATCAGCCGGGCTGTGGCTCGTACGTTGGTTTTCGTGCAGCCAGCAGCAACAGCCTGGTTGATCAGGCTCTGA
Organism: Cherax quadricarinatus; assembly: GCF_038502225.1. Taxonomy (NCBI): domain Eukaryota; kingdom Metazoa; phylum Arthropoda; class Malacostraca; order Decapoda; family Parastacidae; genus Cherax; species Cherax quadricarinatus. Next base: position 16,472,711 of record NC_091336.1, read on the forward strand.
TCCACCAGGAGGCCTGGTCACAGACCGGGCCGCGGGGGCGTTGACCCCCGGAACTCTCTCCAGGTAAACTCCAGGTATTGTACTGAAATATTTTTTATTCTTAACTTGGTAATAATTACTCGCGAAATAATTTGTTTAGATTACTAAATCATTTCGTTTAGTCAAAAGTGCATGTGCATTCATATTTTTTCCTACTAAAGTACTTGAATAGGCCTGCTACTTTTACTTTCAGTTTATTTTTGTATCAAGAATCATATACATAGACTTTAACCATATAATGGCTAAAAACACATAATGATGTCAAAAGTTTGTTAGATTGTTGTAACAGGTTCAATTGAACTCAGGTGAGATGAAATTAACAAAGGATTTTGGACCAACGTGCACGTAAAGGACTACATCAGCGTTGGCTCGCACACTAAAGATTATATAAAGCATTTTAGTAATGACCTAAGGATACTGATAAGATTTTGCAGTGACAGAACAATGTAATAAGTAGGAAGTGCTACAACTACTGGAAATTTAAAAAGATTATCACTTAAGATGTACTATATATTGATGTGTGAAGCAGTAAATCCATATGAATCGTTCAACACAAGGAGTAATGGAACCACTGTCCCTTATCCACTTGTTGCAAGACAGACACGTTACCTAACTGCACCCATCTAGTTCTCCTAATTTGCAGGAGAGCATCCTCGCATGGGAGCCATGGACGTGTGCCCCTTCATCCCGGTGAAGGGAGTAAGTGAAGAGGAGTGCGTGGTTGTCGCCAATTCTTTTGGGGCTCGCCTGGCCGAGGAGCTGGATGTTCCCGTCTTTCTCTACGGTGCCGCCTCCACTAAAGATTATCGCAAGACCATGCCCCAGATCCGCGATGGCGAGTACGAGGGAATGAAGGAAAAGGTATATGAGAACTCGACGTATTCAGCGTTTTGGACACTTATTGCATGATTTAGAAACATTTTTTACCCAGCAAATAATTTACCTTAATACATGAGGATCATGTTTGGATCATGAGTGAACTTTATCAGCTGTTTTGGCTTGTTGACGTAGATCTATCTGCTTAATTTCAACGAATATTTTTTTAATCTAACATTGGATTCAACTAGATTATTCATTGGGAAGCTGTAAACAAATAAGGGTTTATATAATGTAGAATTTAACTACATACATTACAGGAATTGTGGAAAATTGCATTTAGCTGAATGTATCATTATATACATAACAGTAAATGAACAAAGATTATTATTTATCAGTTAGACAAGTAGGAATTTGGGACACCTAGGTCACAAAAAATGTCCCCCTTCGATACCTACCACTGTCATATCCACAAGTTGCTCTGGACCTATTAATTATAAATAAAAGATACATCACCAGGAATTCTGGCAAATATATAAATTTGTGGACTGTATATTAAAAATAATAAATGATTATATATATATACACACATTTATATAACAGGAGAATATATCTTAATCATAACACTTACCAATTTGACTGGAGATTAGTGTGTCATGTACAGGAGCCCCCCTTTTGCCTACATTTATGAAAAATTTACTGGCCAGAATTTAAACATAAATTAGACAGCTTATCTGAGGTTCCTGGAGTTGTCCTGTCCTGTCGCCTGATACTCAAATTACGCAGGAATGCACATCCAACAATTTCGGCTCCTATTTGAAAGGTGTCAACCCAATTTTAACCTCTAGAGCACGAAAAATTCTTCCCATTATTCACAACGTCTGTTACTCTCAATTCAAAACAACAATGGCGAGTTCCTTCTGCACAGGTGCAGGTGCAGGCTTCCCATTTTTTATAACAATTTTTATTAAATACAGTATGGCCATCTATTTACATATAACTACTGTATTTCTTGAAAATATATACAGTATTTTCCACAGGAATAATGAAATAAAATGAAAGCCATGTAGTTCACAAATTCTTACGGAGCCTAGTTGACCGTGGAACACATAGAGAGTAATACTAGAATAAGTACTAGATTACTTAGTCTTTCCTGTGTCTAAGATTGTTTGCACGGATCCTCAGCTTAAAATGGAAGAATGGGCTCCAGATTTTGGGAGTCGTGAGTGGGTTCCTCGGTGGGGCGCTACTGCCACGGGAGTCAGGAAATACCTCATTGCGTACAACATCAATATGGTGGCCACCAAGGAGCAGGCACACAGGTCTTATTCTCTCTCATGTAAAATATTAATGTTCATGTTATTTTCAAAGCCGTTTGGTAAATATGTTATCATTCCTGTTAATACATACTTTACTGCATGATTATTGTATTTATTGAGTTGTACTTTAAATATTTAATAGGTTGTATGATAATCAAAAGAAGCAGAGTTGACAGGTCCGTATACTGTACGGATACAATTAGCAACAATTGCTGGTTAGTTTTGAGCAGATTGCCTCAATGTGGACGATGGGATCACCTGCTATTGACTCCTATTTTCATTCCCCTGCCACCAGGATTGCTCTCAACCTGCGTGAACAAGGTCGAGGTCCCGACCAGCCAGGTCGTCTGCGCTGTTGCCAGGCCATCGGGTGGTACCTCCAGGAACAGAACATCGCACAGATCAGCATCAATCTCACCGACTTTGATGTTACTCCCATACACATCGCCTATGAAGAAGTTAGCAACTTAAACGATATTGTGTAACCAAACTTGCGAAAAGGTGTCATTTCTTGTTGAGAAAAAAAAACTAAAACTGAAGTCTGAACATGCGTTTACACCATATGGATATTAATATTATCCTAACGAGATTAATAGTATAGCGGCAACACAGAAAAATAGAGTATTTGCTTTGTAAATGGAAAGTATACACATATTTGCATTAAGGCATTTCTGTCCACCTGCAGGCGAAGAAGGACGCAGAGAAGTTGAATCTGGCAGTGACAGGGTCAGAGATCGTGGGTTTGGTGCCCCTGGCTGCAATCTTGCGAGCGGCAGAGCACTACATCAAGAAGGAGAAGCTTTTCATTGTGGAGGAGGTCCAGAAGGTGCACCTCGCCATCAACCGCCTCGGCCTTAGCACACTATCACCCTTCAAGCCAAAGTCAATCCTATGTTGCTCATTTTATGATTAGATTTCGTATTTCCAATTTCGTCAGATTATATTAAATTCTAGAAGCATGTTAAAATTTTTGTCATTCTATTTTTTTTAGTCTGCTGCTTCAATCCCTTTTTATCCTTATGTTATCGTAAGTATGAAGTTAAAAATACATGCTACTACATAAGTGATTATTAAAATTTTTTCTTTGCTCGGTTATTTTTTTTAATTTGGCATGTTATACCGATTATAGTGTTTATAAATGGGTAATTAATTATTTACATTGTTCTTTCTCACACTCGCTTTAAACGAGAATCAGTAATATAAAAACGCATTTCAACCTGATACTACCCGTTTCTCATGTAAATTTAACTCTCCATATTAAGTTATAAATTTTATCAATGACAAAATTACTAGTGGAGTCCTGACCTGATCTGTCAACAAAAAATAGGTAAGGAGTGTATAGTGAAGGTATTAAACTAATATTATATAAATATTATTATGGCTGCTGCTCTGACCAAAACTGATTACCCCCTTCCCCTCTCCAATTACCCATGCACTGTATAACCCTTAAGGGTTTAGTGCTTCCCCACTAATAAAATATTTATCTGGCAGGAAGTTATTTTAAAAATCTTTATACTGTACATAATACAAGTATATGACATTCAAAACACACGTTCTATAATCCAAGATTTAAACTACATCTTCGCTACTTTCAGAGAGCGAATTATAGAGTACAGTTTGGAAGGTTGTGCAGGAAAACTGGCAGGTAGTAGTGTGGAGCAGTTCATCAGAAGTGTGGCTGCCCGCACTCCAGCTCCTGGAGGAGGATCAGTAGCTGCCACCGTCGCCGCTCTAGTAAGATACAAACTACATTTAATTACTGCTATTTTTTTAATGTGATTTTAGTTTATCATATGTGGTGATTGACTTTTTTTCTTATCGTAGAGAGTGCTAATAACTTTACCATCACAGTGCTCTTTTAATTTCACTTCGTTTGATTGCGTTTGGTACTTTTAACCTTAAATGATTTTTCTTGATCAGATACCGTCATGTAGCACGAAAAGCTTGGGTTAGTGCTTCATTTATCCAGATTTTCAAAATAACCACAGCTAGCCTATAGCCGGGCATTTTGAAGCAACCACAGCTAAGACTAAAGCAGGGCAAACGTTGGGTTTTATGACTGCAGTTATTTGTATTTGGGACTTAACAACCTGGCAGACTTCAGCCTGGGTAGCCATGTTGACTTTGGACTTGGTAGCTGGACAAATTTGGCCTGATGGCCCGGCTGACTTTGGGGACTGGCCATTGAAACCGAGCTACTTTTATCGAAATGTTTACTAAACCTTGTGAAATTATGCTTCTCAGTAGAACATCTGGTTGTGAAGAATTGAGACTTGCTCTAAACTACACAATTAAACATTAAAATCGACAACACTCTAATTGCTAGACATAACGAGGGCAAATTCCTGGGCCTACACCTCGACAGCAACCTGAAATTCAGCACCCATATCCAACACAACAAAAAAAGTATCCAAAACTGTTGGGACCCTCTCTAAGATACGCTACTACGTACCACAATACCAGACACAAACATCTTTTTGACATTCCCCGTGTCCGGCTAAATCTATACAAAAATTCAATGTACATAAAAGGGCCTAAAATCTGGAACTCCTTGCCTGAAAACTCGAGAACTGCAGACACAACCACCATTTTCAAAAGCACCATTAAAAAGTCTCATCTCCCTTACACACACACCACCGGTAGCTAACACACACACACACCACCGGTAGCTAACACACACACACCACCGGTAGCTAACACACACACACACCACCGGTAGCTAACACACACACACACACCACCGGTAGCTAACACACACACACACACACACACACCACCGGTAGCTAACACACACACACACACACACACACCACCGGTAGCTAACACACACACACACACACCACCGGTAGCTAACACACACACACACCACCGGTAGCTAACACACACACACACACACCACCGGTAGCTAACACACACACACACACACACACCACCGGTAGCTAACACACACACACACCACCGGTAGCTAACACACACACACACACCACCGGTAGCTAACACACACACACACCACCGGTAGCTAACACACACACACACCACCGGTAGCTAACACACACACACACACCACCGGTAGCTAACACACACACACCACCGGTAGCTAACACACACACACACCACCGGTAGCTAACACACACACACACACACACACCACCGGTAGCTAACACACACACACACACCACCGGTAGCTAACACACACACACCACCGGTAGCTAACACACACACACACCACCGGTAGCTAACACACACACACACACACCACCGGTAGCTAACACACACACACACACACCACCGGTAGCTAACACACACACCACCGGTAGCTAACACACACACACACCACCGGTAGCTAACACACACACACACCACCGGTAGCTAACACACACACACACCACCGGTAGCTAACACACACACACACACCACCGGTAGCTAACACACACACACACACACCACCGGTAGCTAACACACACCACCGGTAGCTAACACACACACACACCACCGGTAGCTAACACACACACACCACCGGTAGCTAACACACACACACACACCACCGGTAGCTAACACACACACACACCACCGGTAGCTAACACACACACACACCACCGGTAGCTAACACACACACACACCACCGGTAGCTAACACACACACACACACACCACCGGTAGCTAACACACACCACCGGTAGCTAACATACACACACACACACACACCACCGGTAGCTCACACACACACACACCACCGGTAGCTAACACACACCACCGGTAGCTAACACACACACACACACACCACCGGTAGCTAACACACACACACACCACCGGTAGCTCACACACACACACACCACCGGTAGCTAACACACACACACACACCACCGGTAGCTAACACACACACACACACACCACCGGTAGCTAACACACACACACACACACCACCGGTAGCTAACACACACACACACACACCACCGGTAGCTAACACACACACACACCACCGGTAGCTAACACACACACACACCACCGGTAGCTAACACACACACACACACACCACCGGTAGCTAACACACACACACACACACCACTGGTAGCTAACACACACACACACACACACCACCGGTAGCTAACACACACACCACCGGTAGCTAACACACACACACCACACACACCCCCCCCCACACACACACACACACACACACACCACCGGTAGCTAACACACAACCGGTAGCTAACACACACCACTGGTAGCTAACATATACACACACCACTGGTAGCTAACATACACACCACCGGTAGCTAACACACACACCACCGGTAGCTAACACACACACACACCACCGGTAGCTAACATATACACACACCACTGGTAGCTAACATACACACACACCACCGGTAGCTAACATACACACACACCACCGGTAGCTAACATACACACCACCGGTAGCTAACACACACACCACCGGTAGCTAACACACACACCACCGGTAGCTAACACACACACCACCGGTAGCTAACACACACACCACCGGTAGCTAACACACACACCACCGGTAGCTAACACACACACCACCGGTAGCTAACACACACACCACCGGTAGCTAACACACACACCACCGGTAGCTAACACACAACCGGTAGCTAACACACCACTGGTAGCTAACATATACACACACCACTGGTAGCTAACATATACACACACCACTGGTAGCTAACATATACACACACCACTGGTAGCTAACATATACACACACCACTGGTAGCTAACATATACACACACCACTGGTAGCTAACATATACACACACCACTGGTAGCTAACATATACACACACCACTGGTAGCTAACATATACACACACCACTGGTAGCTAACATATACACACACCACTTGTAGCTAACATATACACACACCACTGGTAGCTAACACACACACACACACCACCGGTAGCTAACATACACACACACCACCGGTAGCTAACACACAGAACCGGTAGCTAACTACGTGAGTGATATCTACCCTCTACCAGGATACACTGCAATTCACAACTGCAGACCATACCAAGTTGGGGTTGGTATTGCAATCTATTACTTGCTTTAGTGATGAATATGGGGAATACATTTTCGCTAATTTTACTGTAAAAAACCTTAAGACACCTTAACAATCGGTGCCATTTACCGGATACCTCACACAAACATCCCAAATTTCAGTGAGAAATTAAAGTCACTAATAACAAACAGACAAATGAATAAGCACCACCTTCTCTTAGCTGGAGACTTCAACATCAACCTTGGCATACTAGATGATCAGCCTGTAACTTATTTCATCAACAATATGAACAACACGCTTCTCATACCAACAATAACTAAACCAACCAGGCTCACTGAGACAAGTGCAACCATAATAGACCACATATGGACCAATATACTAGCCCCCCTTAAATCAGGGATAATCACAGATAGCACTACAGACCACTACCCTACCTTCCTCCTGACAAACATTAGTAAACCACGACTTGAATACAACAAAGTCTCATTTAGACTCCATGACGAGGCCTCAATAAGGAAGTTCACAGCTGACCTAGAGACTGTTGACTGGCCTACAGAATTCTCCAAGTCCAATGGTATTGATGACTGTACAGACATTTTTCTTAAATTACTTAGACTATACAACAAACATTGTTCTATAAAAACGAAACAGATCACAAACAAACGGCTTGGTTCCCCATGGCTAACCAGCACCATTCTGAAATCCATTGACAAGAAACACCAATATGAAAAGCAATATAGACAGGGCTTAATACACAAAGATATTCTTAAACACTATTCATCAGTTCTCACCAAAGTAATAAAGAAAGCCAAACAACTATACTACTCCAGTAGATTCACACACACTAGAGGAGATATAAAAAAGACCTGGAAAACACACACTCAGATTCTAGGGACCCACAAACTGAAAAAAAACAAGAATATTGTCCTAACTAAACCTAATGAAACACCACTACATCCCACTGACACAGCTAACAAGATAAACGACTTCTCTATCATAGGATCTAATCTCTCCAATAAAATCCCACATACCAATGCCCATGCCGGGGACTACCTAGATGGGAATTTCCCAAATTCCTTCTATCTTGCACCAACTGAGCCCACGGAAGTCACTGTGATTATAAAGTCACTTAAAAATAACTCAGGGAATCTGTCTCATGTCCCACCATTACTGTACAAGCGAGTGGCCCATGTCCTTTCGCATGCTATTTCATTACTTTTTAACAAGTCACTAGAAACTAGCACCTTCCCGAAACTACTCAAGATGGCAAGGGTTACACCAATACATAAAGGTGGTGACCCTACAGACTTAAACAACTATAGGCCAATATCAAACTTACCATTGCTATCCAAAATCTTTGAGAAACTCGTGCACAGGAGACTATATTCATTTATAACGGCACAAAACATACTCAACCCCTGCCAATTTGGATTCAGGAAAAATAAAAGCACTAATGATGCAATCATAAAAATGCTAGATCTGCTTTACACAGCATTGGAAAATAAGGAATATCCACTAGGAATTTTTATTGACCTAAGAAAAGCTTTTGACACAGTAGACCACGTCATCCTACTCCACAAACTTGACCATTACGGTATAAGAGGCCATGCGCTTGCTTATTTCAAATCTTACCTTACTAATAGGTATCATTATGTCACCATTAAAGACACAGCATCAACAACACGTCCACTTGATACTGGAGTTCCGCAGGGAAGTGTCCTTGGTTCCCTGCTCTTCCTCATATACATCAATGATCTTCCAAACGTATCCCAACACCTGAAACCCATTCTCTTTGCTGACGACACGACTTATGTCATCTCTCACCCTAATCTTACCACTCTCAACACCATTGTTAACGAGGAGCTGATCAAAATATCGACTTTGATGACAGCCAATAAACTTACGCTTAACACTGACAAAACCTACTATATTATGTTTGGTAGCAGAGCAGGAGATGCACAAATTAACATTATGATCGACAACACTCTAATTACCAGACATAATGAGGGCAAATTCCTAGGCCTATACCTTGACAACAACCTGAATTTCAGCACCCATATTCAACACATAACCAAAAAAGTATCCAAAACGGTTGGGATCCTCTCCAAGATACGATACTACGTGCCGCAAAATGCCCTTCTCACACTATACCACTCATTTATCCATACGTCACCTATGCTATTTGTGCTTGGGGATCAACTGCAGCAACACACCTAAAGCCAATAATAACCCAACAAAAAGCTGCAGTAAGAATAATCACTAAATCCCATCCCTGGCAACACCCCCCCCCCACTCTTCATAGATCTAAACTTACTCCCTGTTCAGTACATCCACACTTACTACTGTGCAATCTACATCTACAGGACCTTAAACTCCAATATCAACCTTGACCTAAAATGCTTTCTTGATAGTTGTGACAGAACCCACAGGCATAACACCAGACACAAACATCTATGACATTCCCCGTGTCCGACTAAACCTTTACAAAAATTCAATGTATGTCAAAGGCCCTAAAATCTGGAACACCCTACCTGAGAACTCTAGAACTGCAGACACATTCATCACCTTCAAAACTACCATTAGAAAACATCTTATCTCCCTGATACACCCCGTCAACTAACTACATGAACACCACCTGGTGGTTCACACTTACACTCACTCACCCATTTGACTATAAACAGAAATATTAATCTCAATCTTAAAATAATGAATCCTGTAATACTCCAATACTGAAACTATGTACTGTGCCAAAACAAAAGCATTCACATTGCTAAACTCACAAACTAGTATTTAGTCACTTAGCCATAATACCAACTTGCCTCATAATTTGTAATATTTTAAAATTAAGAATTAAACTAAGTCTGCCCGAAATGCCTAGCCATGCTAGGTGTTCTAGTGGTACACTCTGTAATCATTATTTAACTACATGTAAACCACACAATAACCAAATTCTGTAAACTCAGCATTGTAATCCTTATAGAGAATAAACTTTGAATTGAATGAAATCTACTTTATCTTGCACATATCCACAGCAAAATACATTTATTGATATCTTCGACTCTCCCTAACTTACACATGACTGAAAACATAAAATTCTGAATACAGCTATTGCATCATAATTCTTAAGCTAGGTCATAAGTTTGCCTAAGACACCTCAAGATAGGAACTATATCATGACAAAACGAGACCATTAACATTAATAGATAAACTAATCAAGTTCTTAAATATTTTGAACTACCTCAATTTTGTAAATCTAGTTAATCACTAAAATTACCTAACCTTAGTACCAGTATGATCCATATCCTGTGTCAATATAGAGTAAGAACTAGTATTAGTCTGCCCAAAATGCCTAGGCTTACCTAGGCATACTAGTGGCCTTTGTAATAAGTATTTTATAATGTGTAATATCTTATAATATGTAACCCCCACATTGTAATGTTAATAGAAATAAAGAATTTTAAGTCAAATTTTATCCCAGGGAGCTGCTCTGGGCGCTATGGTAGGGCAACTGACGTATGGAAAACGTCAGTGGGAGTCCCTCGACTCCACAATGAGAAAAGTTATCCCTCCCCTTCACGAAGCTGCCATCTCCCTCATTCCTGCCATCGACGCTGACACTGCTGCCTTCAACAAGTACACGGAAAGTATTGCCACTGCCTTGTAATATCGCCATTTCCTTGTACAGTGCAGCCACTTCCTTGTATAATGCTTCTGCTTAGCGTTCTTGTACAAAATTTCCATTGTAAAACACTGCTCGCAAATGCATCATAATGACTCGCTACCTCTTGTATACTGCCACCTTCAACAAGCACATTGTATGTATTGCTTCCTTAACGTTGTACAGTGTAACCTTTATCAGTGCAGTAATTACTCCTCACTTGTACAGTATTTTATTCACCACTACACGATTTACTGCAATATCTTGTATAGTGATACTGTCAAAGTATATATTAACTCCTGCACTTTTACATTAACACCTTAAATTACATTGTAACTACTTCCTATTGTACACACACTAGTTACACTGTAACTGTTGTCCCTTGTACACTGCCCATCTTACAATAAAACTAAGTACATAGTAACTGCTGCTTCTTATAACACATAACTACTGCACCTTGTACAATAAGTGAATTGTAACCAGTGCCATTATTTAAACTACCGTGAAAGTCGGGATTTTTCTAGGTATATTATAAAAAATGCATTGTTTTTGCATTCTTTCACTGACTTTGGCATTGTGGAAGTTAGTAATTTTTTACCAAAATTAACATAACATTCTGGTATTATAAAGAAATGTGGCTTTATATTTTACCAGTCAAAAAGCAGTGTATTGATATGCATCGACACCATGCCTAACCCTTCTAGGGTAGGGTAGGTGCCTGAGCCCGAGCCTTTAGCTCATAAGACTGTCATTCCCATTTGCCCCCTTGGGGCGGGGATGGCAGACCAGAGAGGCCTAGCTTGTGGCTAGGCCTGGGGACAGTTGGTCCCAAAGATGAGGAGGTACTTGTGCCTCCTCCCATGGGAGACTTAGGTCTCAGACACTCCCTAAAGAGGGAGCCAAGGCCGGGCCACCACTTGGACAAGGCCCGGGCCGGGAGAATACCGGCTAATCTTTAACTAACTAGTATTGATATGTGATTCACAGCAGACTTGTACACAGCTGTCTAAACCTTACTTCCTTAAATCTGACTTGCTATGTTGTCTTTAAATCAACTTAGAAATAATAGAAATTGTACCAAAGTGAGGAATTGTATTCATAAAGATATTTTTCTTTGTAAAGGTTACAGTGTAATTACAATTTTGGTTTGCTAAGTACAAAGAAAGCCACTATCATGCTGGGGGCATAAGGAAGTACAGAACTCCTAGGGGTCACAGTGCCTGGTAAATTGAAAATAATGGGTTTTGTCAGAGGGAAGAATACCTCTATTCTTCGGATCATTAATACTTCGTCTTCAAGGCCCCCACTCAACCCTCTAGAAGGGAGTATAAAGCAGGTGAAATTGCTGACCTAGAAAATGTACAGAGAACCTTCACGGCGCGCATAACGGAGATAGAACACCTCAGTTACTGGGAGCGCTTGAGGTTCCTAAACCTGTATTCCCTGGAATGCAGGCGGGAGAGATACATGATTATATACACCTGGAAAATCCTAGAGGGACTAGTACCGAACTTGCACACGAAAATCACTCACTACGAAAGCAAAAGACTTGGCAGACAATGCAACATCCCCCCAATGAAAAGCAAGGGTGTCACTAGCACGTTAAGAGACCATACAATAAGTGTCAGGGGCCCGAGACTGTTCAACTGCCTCCCAGCATACATAAGGGGGATTACCAACAGACCCCTGGCAGTCTTCAAGCTGGCACTGGACAAGCACCTAAAGTCGGTTCCTGACCAGCCGGGCTGTGGCTCGTACGTTGGTTTGCGTGCAGCCAGCAGCAACAGTCTGGTTGATCAGGCTCTGATCCACCAGGAGGCCTGGTCACAGACCGGGCCGCGGGGGCGTTGACCCCCGGAACTCTCTCCAGGTAAACTCCAGTATGTAAGTAAGTAAGTAAGTTTATTCAGGTATACACAAATACAGTTACATAGAATTATCATACATAGCAGCATATGTGTAGAGAACCTAGGATAACCCAAAAAAGTCAGATATTTGTAGATATTTGGCAGTGAATGTGTTGGCAGATGAATAAAAAAATAAAGGAAGTTAGTAATAAAAGAAAGGAAAGATAACTTGTATGTTGATGATTCTATGGAAAGATAAATTAGTAAATGAATGCACAAAAGTCAGTGTACGAGTATAGTGTGGTGACACTTGTATGGGCGTGAAGCATAATTCTTAACAACTGCAGTGAGGCTGAGACTGGATGAAGTGGATATGCCAGAGATCAAGGTATAGTGTGAGTATTATGTAGATATAATGAATGAAAAAAAATGGCATGATGGTAAAAAATGTGTAATTCAAAGAACAGAGGATGGGTCAAGATTGTATGCTTGTTCAAGAACTGAAAAAGTCAGTACAACAGGTGTACAAGTCTGGAATATGAGGTATCTGAGGGAAGTTTGGAAGGGTGTGAAACAGGTTTTGAGAGGCAAGAACATAAAAAAGAAGGAACACTGCAACAGGCCTACTGGCCAAAGCGAGGCAGCTCCATTTCTCCCACCGGCTTAAACCAATGCCTTGACCTAGTGAGGTCAGACACGTCACTTAAGGGAGGAGCAGTGCATCCGACCTTAGTAGCACAAGCTAGTCAGGTCCAACTCGCACCCACTCATGTATTTATCCAACCTATTTTTAAAACTACACAACGTCTTAGCTTCTAGACGGTACTCGGGAGTTTGTTCCACTCGTCCACAACTCTATTTCCAAACCAGTGCTTTTCTATATCCTTCCTGAATCAGAATTTTTCCAATTTAAAGCCATTACTGCGAGTCCTGTCTGTTAGATATTTTTAGCACGCTATTTACATCCCCTTTATTAATTCCTGTTTTCCATTTATACACCTCAATCATGTTCCCCCTAATTCTATGCCTTTGTAGAGAGTGCAGGTTCAGGGCCCTCAGTCTGTCCTCATAGGGAAGATTTCTGATACATGGGATCAACTTTGTCATCCTCCTTTGTACGTTTTCCAGTGCATTTACATCTATTCTGTAATACGGTGACCAAAACTGTGCAGCATAATCTAAATGAGGCCTAATCAAATATATAGAGTTGAACAACCTGAGGACTTCTATTATTTATACTTCTTGCTATGAAGCCAAGGATTCTGTTATTTTTATTGCGAACACTAATGTACTGTTGTCTTGGTTTTAGATTACTACTAACCAGAACTCCTAAATCCTTTTCGCAATCCGTAATATTAAGATCTACATTATTTAGTTTATGTGGCATGATTATTTTCCTGTCCAACATTTAGAACTTTGCATTTGTCTATATTAAACTGCATCTGCCACTTCTCCGACCACTGCATCAGTCTATTCAAATCATCCTGGAGTGCTCTAATGTCATTAGAATGACCTTGACAGCCTGTTTTCGTGTCATCAGCAAATTTGCTTATGTCACCATTTATTCCCTCATCTGTCGTTTATGTAGATTGTGAACAACAAGGGGGCCAACATTGACCCCTGTGGAACACCGCTTGTGACGTACCCCATTCTGATTTCTCCCCATTTATGCAAACACTGCTGCCTATTTGTCAACCATGCCTCAACCCAGGAAAAAAATTTCTCCTATACCGTGTGCCTAGAGTTTTCTCAATAGTCTCTGATGTGGAAGTCTATCGAAAGCCTTACTGAAGTCCATATACACAATATCGTATTCAGTACCATGATCTACCTCCTCAAATACCTTAGTGAAGAAAGTTAGTAAATTCATAAGACAGGAATGCCCCTTTGTAGAACCGTGCTGAGATTCATTAATCAATTTATGCCTTTCAAGATGGCTACGAATTGCTTCAGCAATTATTGATTCCATAATTATTCCCACTATGGAGGTAAGGCTTATTGGTCTATAGTTCGAAGCTGAGGACCTGTCACCTGCCTTGTAAATAGGTATTACATTTACCATTGTTGAAACTTATTCGGTCCGAGAAGTCCCAATGGGGATAAACACCGTTCGAGAGCCCTTAAACCCACCCAAAACACAAACACTCACCCGGGTTGGCGAAGGTGGATGGAAAGTACTTCTTAATTGATAGATTTACCCTTCAGGGAAGAAGTAGGTAGTTTATACTGTTAGTACACTAATATTAGGATTATTGAGGCAACTGTAGATAATAATAATGTAGACCTAAGACCTTAACATAGGTAGTAATAGGCCAAATGTAGGCAAACACTAGGTTAAGTTAGCTAGGGAGAACTGGCAGCCCAAGTTTGAACGATGAGGCACGGGTCTCGAAGACGCCAGATCTTTCTTCTAGGACCAGACACCATCTGAACAACACGTGCAGTGATCAGCAGGCGGCGCCCCCACATGTCTTCACATATGAGACCTGGGGAAATCTGGTGGAGGCACCTCGATGTACCGTAGATGACCTCCTCCGTCAGGCCCATACAGTAAGACAAGACCTCCATTTTTTCTTAGGATTCTGGCCAGGGTCTGAGGAAAAATGCGAACGAGTCATGCTGTGGCCTTTGTGCGGCCAGCAGTTTATGACCAGTACGTGAATTTGTCTCTTGTCAATTTAGAAGCTAGTGTCCGTTTCTGCTTAGTTATACTAGGGGATACACACCCTCTTGGATACAGGAATTTCTGAGGTGCAGGCTGGTCACTAATATAGATTGAATATTGCAGGAACTAAGGCTGCCGGTTGCACATGGTTTCTGAGGGGAAGTCCAAGGGGCTAAGCTTAGGGAGGTTGAAGACCAGAATAGCTTCTACATCACCAAGTAAGTTAGTCCTTTAAACGTGCATGCAGGCGAGATTTCTTGCAACATCAGTCATTTATGAAAATCTGTCCTATAAGCCACTTGTGAGGCTGGGGTACCGACCTCAGAGCTCGGTGTCAAGAGCTTGCCAGGGTAGGCAACTCACTTGGAGGCAGTCCAGACAAATTTTCACAAGTGGTCCTTCATAAGTGATGTGGAATAGCTAGGTTAAAATTAACATAGCTATGCCACAGTTAGGAACCAGTTTAACAGAGTTAGGTTAAGTTAGTGCACCTAGGCCCCGAGTTACACAGAAGCTTGGCCAAGCTGACTGTACACATTATTATTATAATAAAAAAGAAGTGCTAAGCCACAAGGGCTATACAGTGCTGCAGGGCAGGAAGGAAGCGAGGGCATCAGGTAACAAAAAGGAGACTGATGAGTAATAGGTTACGGATAACAGCGGGGCAGTGGATGGTGAAAGGGTAAAGGGCAGCAAGAGACTGAGCTAGAAAGGGCTGAGGGGAGTGCATATAATCTAGTGATACCAGTGAATAGCAGAATACAGTGTTGTAGTAGCAACTAACCAGTATTATAATGGTACTTAGTGGAGTGGAGTGACTTTCATTAGTTTCTTTTTTCTTGAAATACCAGACGTATACTGTGAATTTCATATAACCTGTAGTTACCAGCGGGCGCAATATACACAACGAGAAGCAATTATTACTCCAGAAAAAGCGTCCTTCCTCCAAAATTTGCACCAGTCAACTATAGTGATAATATAGCATTTATTGTGGTGGAGACGAAAAAAAACTATAAAAGCTAGATACAGCGATTGATAAACAAGGGTTGAGGCTCAGCCGTTCGTCACTGTAGGAGCTGCCAGCAATCCCCGGTTCTTCAGCATGCAGGTTATACTTTTTGTATCAATCAAATCACATATTACTCGGGTAGATAATTTAAAGTAGATCCTTCATGTGTTAGCCCAAATCACCGACCAGTATGTTTTAAATAAGTGACCCACTGATCAGAAAAGACTGGTTCCGAACCCTCAACTTGTCCGAACCCTCGACTGGTCCGAACCCTTGACTGGTTTCAAACGGATTCGTTGGACAATAAAGCAGACTGTAAACGGATGGGGTTGTAGGCGCCCTTATCAAACACAAAAAATAAATATAAATCAGGAGCGTACTCCGGTAAGCTGTCCAATATACAAGTACAGTTAGAAATAGAAATACAAATAGCTAGAGCTTCATTTAAGGAGGTTATTAATAGAGTATTCAAGAGGTTGCTAGTAGAATTACAGTAAATCAACCATTCAAATCATTATGAAGCTCTGTGTAGTCTGCAGTCAATCAAACAAACGGGCTTCCACATGGATAAATTGTCATTTTTGTGGAAATTGGTGTCACGCCTCTTGTGCAGATATCCAAAAACTAGCTACAAGCAGTATTAAAACAGGGAAGTGTTTTTGGGTATGCCCAAATGATTTAAATCTGTGGACTAAAATCACAAGGGTATTAAAAGAGGATAACATCAAAGCTGTTTTCATAGAAAACCTGGAAGCTTTCTACAACAGATGGGAACATAAAAAGTCTGGGCTGAATGGTACTGCCCTTGATACTGGCCATGTAGTCAGAAACTGTAAGGCTGGAGGTGATGTCCTGGTAGTCAGTAAATGTGGGGCTGATAGTGCTGTCCTGGGAGACAGTAATGGTGAAGCTGGAGGTGCTGTCCTGGGAGACAGTAATGGTGAAGCTGGAGATTTTGTCCAGGTAGTCGGGAATTATACGCAGGAAGGAATACATATCAATGACCTCATTGGGGACAGGAGCCGTAGTGGGGAAATAAGTGTAGTCAAAGATAAGATAAAACCAATATTGCAAACTAGAAATACCACAGGAAATAGCAAACAAGAGGACTCCACTAGCAATAGTGAGGATATATTACCAAAAACAACTGGTGGGAGCTCCATTGTTGGTGCTAGGGAGGATAGGAATAAGACAGGGAAACATGCACCAACAGGGAATACAGTCACAGAAACCCAAGGCAAACGGAAACCAAGCCTGTGCACATACTATGCACTTGGTATCTGCAGACATGAGAAGTCTGGAAAAACAGACTGGACATGCAACTATGACCACCCTAGAAAATGCCGTGCCCATATGACAACAGGAAAATGCAAGCTTCCTTCCTGTAAGCTTTTTCACCCTGAAATGTGTACCTCTTCAGTACAGGAAAGACTGTGCTATAATTTAAATTGCCAGGCACACCATCTAAAGGGGACAAAGAGATACAAAACATCCAGGCCATGGGAAAACCTGGGTAGCCACAGCCAATCAAGAGGGAGAGGTTTTTTAGTGCCAGGAAGGAAAAAAAACTGGCAGGAAATGGCAGAAATCGTACACCAAATCCAGTCATTCCTGGAGTGGAAGCACAGTCGATGGCCTCCAAAACCAACAGATAGATACTAATGCCGGAAAAAAAATCCACCCCCCAGTACCAACAATACCACCAGTCCAATGACATTCTTCTTTGCAAATATACAGGGTCTAAAGCCAGCAACAAACAACAAAATACCTTTCATCCGTGGACTGCTTGCAGAGGCAAAGGCAATGTTCGCGGCTTTAACTGAGACCCACATAAAGGATCACTTGGACAACGAAATATGGATCCCAGGTTACAACCTATACAGATGTGACAGAGTGAACAGGCAAAAGGGGGGGAGGGGTTGGCCTGTACATTGCAGAGTCACTTGTTTGCACAGAACTGCTAAATGCCTCAAATGATGTAGTGGAAGTTTTAGCAGTAAAGGTCGAGAACCAAATCCTAGTCATTGTGGTAGTCTACAAGCCTCCGGATGCAACATCCCAGCAATTCCAGGAACAGCTGTTAAAAATTTACCACTGTCTGGAAAATCTTCCAGCTCCTGCACCCAACATCTTGCTCCTGGGGGATTTCAACTTAAGGCACCTAAAATGGAGGAATATAGCAAATAATATTGTTGCAGTAATAACACCAGGAGGTAGCTCTGATGAAAACTCTCACTCACACGAGCTTTTAAATCTCTGCACAAAATTCAATTTAAACCAGCAAATAATAGAGCCTACTAGACTGGAGAATACCCTAGACCTCATCTTCACTAACAATGATGATCTGATAAGAAATGTCACCATATCAAAAACAATATACTCAGATCACAACATAATTGAGGTTCAGACATGTATGCGTGGAGCCCCAGACCGACATAATGAGATTAGTCACGAGGAAGCATTCACCAAATTCAACTTCAATAACAAAAACATAAAGTGGGACCAAGTAAACCAAGTCCTAACCGATATAAGCTGGGAAGATATACTAAGCAACACAGACCCCAACTTATGCCTAGAAGAGATTAACTTGGTGGCACTCGATGTATGCACAAGGCTTATTCCTCTAAGAAAAAGGAGGAGTAGATGTAAAATAGAAAGAGACAGGTGCTCCCTTTACAGGCGATGGAAAAGAATAACAAAGCGGCTAAAAGAGGTCAATATATCTGAAATGCGTAGGGAGACACTGGTCAGAGAAATAGCAAGCATCGAACTTAAGCTAAAGGAATCTTATAGGAGTCAGGAATTGCGGGAAGAACTAAAAGCCATAAATGAAATCGAAAGAAACCCAAAGTATTTCTTCTCCTATGCCAAATCAAAGTCGAGAACAACGTCCAGTATTGGGCCCCTACTTAAACAAGATGGGTCCTACACAGATGACAGCAAGGAAATGAGTGAGCTACTCAAGTCCCAATATGACTCAGTTTTTAGCAAGCCGCTAACCAGACTGAGAGTCGAAGATCAAAATTAATTTTTTATGAAAGAGCCACAGAATTTGGTTAACACAAGCCTATCCGATGTTATCCTGACGCCAAATGACTTCGAACAGGCGATAAATGACATGCCCATGCACTCTGCCCCAGGGCCAGACTCATGGAACTCCGTGTTCATCAAGAACTGCAAGAAGCCCCTATCATGAGCCTTTTCCATCCTATGGAGAGGGAGCATGGACATGGGGGTCGTCCCACAGTTACTAAAAACAACAGACATAGCCCCACTCCACAAAGGGGGCAGTAAAGCAACAGCAAAGAACTACAGACCGATAGCACTAACATCCCATATCATAAAAATCTTTGAAAGGGTCCTAAGAAGCAAGATCACCCATCTAGAAACCCATCAGTTACACAACCCAGGGCAACATGGGTTTAGAACAGGTCGCTCCTGTCTGTCTCAACTATTGGATCACTACGACAAGGTTCTAGATGCACTAGAAGACAAAAAGAATGCAGATGTAATATATACAGACTTTGCAAAAGCCTTCGACAAGTGTGACCATGGCGTAATAGTGCACAAAATGCGTGCTAAAGGAATAACAGGAAAAGTCGGTCGATGGATCTATAATTTCCTCACAGAACACAGAGTAGTCATCAACAGAGTAAAGTCCGAGGCAGCTACGGTGAAAAGCTCTGTTCCACAAGGCACAGTACTCGCTCCCATCTTGTTCCTCATCCTCATATCCGACATAGACAAGGATGTCAGCCACAACACCGTGTCTTCCTTTGCAGATGACACCCGAATCTGCATGACAGTGTCTTCCGTTGCAGACACTGCAAGGCTCCAGGCGGACATCAACCAAATCTTTCAGTGGGCTGCAGAACACGAGGAAATTAAATCTTCATCAGAGTACAAAACAAATTCTGGCCACAAAATAGAGCGAAACACCAACGTCAAAGACCTGGGAGTGATCATGTCGGAGGATCTCACCTTCAAGAACCATAACATTGTATCAATCGCATCTGCTAGAAAAATGACAGGATGGATAATGAGAACCTGCAAAACTAGGGAGGCCAAGCCCATGATAACACTCTTCAGGTCACTTGTTCTATCTAGGCTGGAATATTACTGCACACTAACAGCACCTTTCAAGGCAGGTGAAATTGCTGACCTAGAAAATGTACAGAGAACCTTCATGGCGCACATGACGGAGATAAAACACCTCAATTACTGGGAGCGCTCGAGGTTCCTAAACCTGTATTCCCTGGAATGCAGGCGGGAGAGATACATGATTATATACACCTGGAAAATCCTAGAGGGACTAGTACCGAACTTGCACACGAAAATCACTCACTATCAAAGCAAAATACTTGGCAGACGATGCAACATCCCCCCAATGAAAAGCAGGGGTGTCACTAGCACTTTAAGAGACCATACAATAAGTGTCAGGGGCCCAAGACTGTTCAACTGCCTCCCAGCATACATAAGGGGGATTACCAACAGACCCCTGGCAGTCTTCAAGCTGGCACTGGACAAGCACCTAAAGTCGGTTCCTGACCAGCCGGGCTGTGGCTCGTACATTGGTTTTTGTGCAGCCAGCAGTAACAGCCTGGTTGATCAGGCTCTGATCCACCAGGAGGCCTGGTCACAGACCGGGCCGCGGGGGCGTTGACCCCCAGAACTCTCTCCAGGTAAACTCCAGGTAATCAGAGTTTTCTGGAGTAAATCAGTCGTTGTCAAGAAGTCAATGAGAGAGTCAGGATTAAAGGAGGGTCCATCAGCAAGAAGGGAAGGTAAAGAGAGAGTAGTAGAACGAAGACGACGACGGAGGTAAATTCTGCGTGCACGTTGATAGAGAGGGCAGTCTAACAGAATGTGGCTAATCGATACTGGAACTTGACTCTGCTCACAGAGAGGAACAGGGTGCCTCCATGAGATACCCTTGAGTAAGACCAGTGTGGCCAATGCGAAGGCGGTAGAGAGTGGTCTCCCAACCTCGGCACTGATGACAAGGAGACGGCCAGCAACTTATGCTCGGTTTAATAGAATGAAGTTTGTTACCAAGCAGAGTTGACCAATGTTGTTGCCAACGGGTGTGAAGGTGGGTAGCTATTGTAGCAAAATAGTCCAGAAATGGAACACCTCTATAGGAAATTGGTAGGTCATGTACTGCTGACCGCACAGCAGTGTGCCTGTTCATTGCCCTGTATGTCAACATGACTAGGGACCCAACAAAAAACAATATCTTTATGCTTGGTAGAGATACGGCGTAGCCAAAGTTGGATATGGAGAACTAGGGGGTGAGATGTATCAAATTTTCGTATAGCCTGTAGAGCACTAAGGGAGTCTGAGACTACCACAAATGATGACACAGGCATAGATGCGATATGAATAAGTGCTGCAAGAATGGCATACAATTCAGCAGTAAAAATGCTAGCCGAAGATAGTAAATACCCCCACACGACGCTGTCGGAAACACTGCTGCGAATCCAAAGCCGTCTGAAGACCTAGAGCCATCTGTGTACACAGCAATGGCATGAAAATGAGAGTGGAAGTGATCAAGAAAAAGAGAGCGGGAAGCCACCGTAGGCATTTGGGCTTTCGAGCAAGGGAGTGAGAAAGAACAGACCCGAACAGCTGGAACTTCCCAGAGGGGTAGGGAAAAGTGAGATGCTACATGAACATATAAAGGTGGTAATTGAAGGGAAGACAAGAGCGAATGTAAGCGAAGAGAAAAGGGACGGAGCAAACAGGGGCGGGAAACAAAGAATGTCTACTAATATCGGTGACCATTCTATAAATGGAAGGATTGTGGAGATCATGAGAGCATACATAGTAGCGAAGGCAATGGGCATCACGGCGATCAGACAAGGATGGAACATTCGCTTCTGGATAGAGGCTCTCAACAGGGGAAGAGCGAAAAGCACCAAGGCATAAACGTAATCCTTGGTGATGGATGGGGTTAAGGCTAGAGAATAGTAGGAAAGGCCGCGGAATAAATCTGGTCACCATAATAGTTTCGATAAAACGAGGGCTGAATGTAGGCGAAGCAGAGTTCGACGATCAGCTCCCCAGGAAAGATGAGCAAGGGTTTTAAGAAGGTTTAGCCGGCTGTGACAAGTTGCCTTCAGAGAGGTAATGTGAGGTTTCCAGGATAACCTACGGTCAAAGAGAAGGCCTAGAAACCTGACTGTGTCACGTTCGGGGATACAGGAGCCATAGAGATACAAAGGATGATCGGAGATGACAGAGTGTCTAGTGAAAGTAATTTGGTGAGTTTTGGTACTGGAAAATTTAAACCCGTGCTTGGTGGCCCAAGTGGAAACACAGTCGACCGCATGCTGGAGAGAAACTTCAATGAGATGACAGTCAGCGCCTGCACAAGCAATAGCGAAGCCATCAACATAGTGATGACCAAATATTGGGTGGAAGAACAGAGGCCAAATCATTTATAGCTAGGAGAAAAAGTGTTGTGCTCAGAACACATCCCTGAGGGACACCTTCAGCTTGGATGAAGTTCGGGGAAAGCACATTATTGACTCGAACACTGAAGTGTCTGTCGGTTAAAAAGTTCTTAAGGAAGGATGGTAGATTGCCTCGGAGGCCTAAGGAGTGGGCTTGGGCCAAAATATTATACCTCTAGGTTGTGTCATATGCCTTCTCAAGGTCAAAAAATATGGCAATAACCGAGTGATTATTCGCAAAGGCATTAAGAACATACGTATCTAAGCGTAGTAAGGGGTCTATGGTAGAACGGCCATTACGAAAGCCATATTGACTAGCGGAGAGACTGTTGTGTGTCTCTAAATACCACATTAAACGTCGATTTACCAGACGTTCCATCACTTTGCAAACTGCAATAGTAAGAGCGATGGGGCGATAGTGGGAGGCATCATGTCCTGTAGTACCCGGCTTGCGGAAAGGAAGAACAATGGCAGATTTCCACAGCTGTGGAAGAACTCCTTGTGCCCAAATAAGATTGAAGAGGTGTAAGAGGACTACAAGGGCTGACCGATGTAAATGTTGTAACATATGAATATGAATGTCGTCAGGTCCAGCTGCCAATGATCGGCAAGCTGAGAGTGTTGCCTCCAGTTCCTGAAGTGTAAAAGGCACATTATACTGTTCTTCTCTGAGAGAAGGAAAGTCCAAGGGTACTAACTCTCTGGCAGACTTTGAGGAAAGAAACGAGGGGCATAGATGGAGGCCCCGGGAAATACGGACCAGATGAGTGTCAATTTCAACGGCAATGTCAAGAGGGTTTGCTACATCAATACCGGTGACTCGTAGAACAGGAGCCGGGTCAGGAGAGTATTTACCACTCAATTTCCTCACTTTTTTCCAGACTGCACTCATAGAGGAAACAGAGGTGATGGTGGAAACATAGTCTCGCCAGCAAGTGCGTTTAGCATCACGAATGACACGGCGAGCGATCGCATGCTTCTGCTTAAAATCAAGAAGTCTCTCATTGGCTCTATTGTATCGGTACCTGCCCCATGCAGTGCATTTCAAACGTACTGCACGACCACAAGCAGGAGACCACCAAGGCATGCATTTCTGAGAATGCCTGCCTGAGGTTTGGGGTATAGAATGAGAAGCTGCGGTATAAACTGAGTTCGAGAAGAGGTGTAGGAGCTCATCAATGGAGGATGAAGAAGGAACCTCACTAAAAGCAGTGAGTTGCGAGTAAAGGTCTCAATTTGCCTGATCAAATTGCCAGCGAGGGCTACGGAAAGGTGGTGAATATGAAGGAGAAGTAAGAATGATTGGAAAATGATCGCTGTCATGTAAGTCCAGAAGAACAGACCAGGTGAAGTCTAGTGCAGTGGAGGAAGAGCAGACTGATAGATCGATGCAAGATAGAGTATAAGTACAAGGATCAAAATGGGTGAGAGTACCCGTATTTAAAACATGGAGGGGGGTGAGAGGCGAGAAAAGCCTCCAACTGGATGCCACGTGAGTCACAATGACCCCCCCCCCAGAGGAAATGGTGGGCGTTAAAATCACCAAGTAACAGAAGTGGTGGTGGTAAGGATGAAACTAGAAAGGCAAAATCTGGGATAGAAAATGCTCGAGAAGGAGAGATATAAAGAACATATTGTAAACCACTTATTCAAGTGGATACAGGCTGCAGTGTAATGCAGCGAGGTGTGGACAAATAGTTGACAGTACGGAATATCATTGCGTAGAAGAAGGGCACTTTCATTAAAGGTCCCATCTGAGAAAGGATCTGAAAAATACAATAAATTATAGCCTGAGATAGGTTGGAAAACAAACGAGTGTAATTTTGGTTCTTGTAAGCAAGCACCAACAGGGGAAAACCTGGAAAGTAACATCTGAAGCTCACCCCGATTACCCCTGAGGCCGTGGATATTCCACTGTAAATAGGCCATGATTGGCAATGAAGAAAATACCAGGAAGCCGTAGGGAAGGGCACCTACAGACTAGAGGGGTTAGAAAAGTCAACGTGTGGTGGCATTGGAAGATGTTCAAGCAGCGAAGGAACGGAGCGTTGTGAAGAATGGAGTTGTGAAGATGGAGGAGAGGGAAGAGAAGGAACAGGAGGTGAATCAGTGTCCATTGAAGGTTTAGTCTCTGCAATATATTCTGAAATGGCTTCAAGTGTTTCTGAATTCAAAGATGTATGGGAGACCATATTGGAGGTAGAAGGAGGAGGGTGAGTAAAGATTGGGACAGTAGTGGACTGTACCAAAGTAGAGGGGGACGAAAGAGTGTAGGGGACTGGAGATGAAGTGTGGGGGGGGACAGAAGAAGCAGAAACCTGGGAGGTGGCAGAAGAGGGAGAAACTTGGGAGGGGACGGGGGTGGAAGGCATAGTACGAGGAGGAGGGTGAACCTCCACACTTGTAATAGAGCCAGAGAGAGGGGAAGAACTAGGCACAGAGACTGGAAAGGTAAAGTGTGGAGGTGGAAGAAGGGAAGGAAGGGGCAAAGAAGATTTGAGCAATGTGGATTTTTTGGACTTCTGAGAAGTAGAGGGGCGATTGGTATAAGGTGTCGTACGAGGTCTTGTCGATACTGGGCCTTGTGAGGAAGGACACGAAGCTGTGAGAACAGACTGAGTTGTAGTCGGGATGTCAGAGCCAAGGACAGCAAAAGGATTAGATGCCGGAGTGGCTATGGGAGGGGTAACAACAGAGGAGGCTGCAGAAGATGGGACCCCAGAAGTGGAGGGATGTTTTGAAACATGAGAATAAGAAACGCGGGGTAGTCTTCCTTGGAGGCGGAGATGAGTAACTGCCATAGCATAAGGGAGACCTTCTGCCTCTTTGAGGCAACGGATTTCACGTTCATTTAAGTAGACCTGGCAACGGCGGGAGTACGAAGGGTGAGCTTCATTACAATTAAGGCAAGATGGAGGTTGACTGCAAGATGTATTAGAATGGTCGTCGGCACCACAGACTGGGCATTCGGCTGTAGATCTGCAATATTTCGCTGGGTGACCAAAACGCCAGCAATTTCTACACTGTTGTGGTGTAGAGATCACCTTTCAAACTTGTAACGTATGTCCCACGACATAAACAGAGGATGGGAGTTCTCGGCTGTCGAAAGTTAATCAAGCCACATTGCAAGGGTAACGTCTTCGCCCACGGGCAGGAAGGACATAACTGTCGACTTTGAGGATTGGGAGATCCTGGAATTCCAGCTGTTCAAGAATGTCATTGCCACATGACTGGAAATTCTGTTGGACTATGGTATGGGGCAGAATGACAGTACCACTACAAGAATTGAGAGAAAGATGTTTTTCAATAGTGATAGGAGTAGTATCAATATGCGAAAGGAGAGAGAGATCATGAGCTTGGGTAGCATTCTGGACAGTGACAATGAGCGTACCACTCTTGAGAGCATGAAATGAAATATCTACCAACATGACGCAGGAGCGCTTTGCCAATACAGTGGACCCCCGCATAGCGAACTTAATCCGTGCAAGAGGGCTGGTCGTTATGCGAAATGTTCGCTATGCGAATTAATTTTCCCCATAAGAAATAATGGAAATAAAATTAATCCGTGCAAGACACCCAAAAGTATGAAAAAAAAATTTTTTACCACAAAAAAATGTTAATTTTAGTACACACAAACTGAAAAAGGCATGCACAATTACATGACACTTACTTTTATTGAAGATCTGGTGATGATTGATGGGATGGGAGGAGGGGAGAGAGAGTGTTAGTGTTTAGAAGGGGAATCCCCTTCCATTAGGACTTGAGGTAGCAAGTCCTTTTCTGGGGTTACTTCCCTTCTTCTTTTAATGCCACTAGGACCAGCTTCAGAGTCACTGGACTTCTTTCGCACAACATATCTGTCCATAGTGGCCTGTACCTCTCGTTCCTTTATGACTTTCCTAAAGTGTTTCACAACAGTGTCATTGTAATAGTCACCAGCACGGCTTGCAATAGCTGTGTGAGGGTGATTTTCATCAAAAAAGGTTTGCACTTCAAGCCATTTTGCACACATTTCCTTAATCTTTGAAGTAGGCAATTCCTTCAATTTCTCTCTCCCCTCCTCTGAACCAGTTTCCCCAGGTCTGGCCTCTTGCTCTTGAAGTTGATCTATCAGCTCATCAGTGGTTAGTTCTTCATTGTCCTCCTCCACCAACTCTTCCACATCCTCCCCACTAACCTCCAACCCCAAGGACTTCCCCAATTCCACAATTGATTCCTCAACTGGTATACTGCTCCTCTCAGGGTTAGCCTCAATCCCTTCAAAATCCCTTTTGTCTACACATTCTGGCCACAGTTTCTTCCAAGCAGAGTTCAAGGTTCTCTTAGTCACTCCCTCCCAAGCCTTACCTATAAGGTTTACACAACTGAGGATATTAAAGTGATCCTTCCAAAACTCTTTTAGAGTCAATCCAGTGTCTGTGGTCACTTCAAAGCACTTTTGAAACAGAGCTTTTGTGTACAGTTTCTTGAAGTTGGAAATGACCTGCTGGTCCATGGGCTGCAGGAGAGGAGTGGTATTAGGAGGCAAAAACTTCACCTTAATGAAGCCCATGTCCCCATAAAGTCGCTCTGCCACGTCTGTAGGATGACCAGGGGCATTGTCTAACACCAGGAGGCACTTAAGGTCTAATTTCTTTTCAGTTAGGTAATCTTTCACATTGGGGGCAAATGCATGGTGTAACCAGTTATAGAAAAATTCCCTAGTGACCCATGCCTTACTGTTTGCCCTCCACAGCACACACAAATTATCCTTGAGGACATTCTTTTGCCTGAACGCTCTGGGAGTTTCAGAGTGATACACTAATAAAGGCTTAACTTTGCAATCACCAGTAGCATTGGCACACATGAGAAGAGTAAGCCTGTCTTTCATAGGCTTATGTCCTGGGAGTGCCTTTTCCTCCTGAGTAATGTAGGTCCTGCTTGGCATTTTCTTCCAGAACAGGCCTGTTTCATCACAATTAAACACTTGTTCAGGTTCCAGTCCTTCAGTTTCTATGTACTCCTTGAATTCATGCACATATTTTTCAGCCGCTTTGTGGTCCGAACTGGCAGCCTCACCATGCCGTATCACAATATGGATGCCACTACGCTTCTTAAATCTCTCAAACCAACCTTTGCTGGCCTTAAATTCACTCACATCATCACTAGTTGCAGGCATTTTTTTAATTAAATCGTCATGCAACTTCCTAGCCTTTTCACATATGATCGCTTGAGAGACGCTATCTCCTGCTAGCTGTTTTTCATTTATCCACACCAATAAGAGTCTCTCAACATCTTCCATCACTTGCGATCTTTGTTTCGAAAACACAGTTAAACCTTTGGCAACAACAGCTTCCTTGATTGCCGTTTTCTTGCCCACAATAGAAGCGATGGTTGATTTTGGTTTCTTGTACAACCTGACCAGGTCGGTGATACGTACTCCACTTTCATACTTATCAATGATTTCTTTCTTAATTTCAATGGGTATTCTTACCCTTTGAGGTGTAGGGTTGGCACTAGAAGCTTTCTTGGGGCCCATGGTCACTTATTTTCCACAAACAGCACCGAAAACACTGTAATAATACGAAATATTCCGAGTGTATGCTTGAATGTTACCGCGGAGGCTAGCTGGTAAACAATGGGACGGGCGGCACATGTGAGGCTGGCTGAGGGCCCACATTGGACGCGTCTCGAACGAAGTTCGCTGAGCGGGTTTTTGTCTACTATGCGGGGCAAAATTTTAGCGGACAAAGCGTTCGCTATGCGGAATGTTCGCTATGCAAGGCGTTCGCTATGCGGGGGTCCACTGTACTATGGTCAGAAAGATAGGCAGAAGAAGTCAGTCAGTCTTAAAGTAAAGAATTTAGTCCATTGTGTGGTCCGAAACTGAGCGTGGAGAGGGAGTGCATGACGTGTCGGTCTTTTCCGAGTAGAATGGGAAGGTAACGAAGGAACATCATCAGGAGATTGACGTTGGCGTTTAGGAGTAGGACCGGAGTTGGTCTGTCGTGAAACGGGCTGGCGATTCGAAAATTGCCGTACCGTAGAGGGAGAGGATGGAAGCATTGTCAAAGGAGAGCAGAGGTCAGACAAATCGAAGGAGTCAGTCGAAGCCCCGGTACCTGAAGCGGATGAGGAAACAGCACCAGCAAGAGGTACAGGGGCATTAGGAGTGTCTGAAGAGTGGTCTAAAAACAAGGCAGGGTCAGAATGGGGTGTGGTATCAAGAAGGGGCCCCGGGGTAGTGGGTTCATGGATTGGGTTCTCCATGGTTAGGTTACTCCTTTGCTTTTTGTTTTTAAGAAAAAAAAAACTAGCGCAGATGCAGCATGGAACCCGTGCCATACCAACCCTTCATGTCAGTAAACCAGCAATCCTGGATAGCAACCTCACATCTGCCGAGCTACCTCGGTGGACAAAAGAGAGGGCAGCTGGATATCCGCCACAAAGCATACCTCCTTCGGCCACCACCCCCGGAATCCGAAAGGTGGCTTCCAGAGATACACCCGTCACCCGAAAGACACCCAAAGCTACACTCCAGGATACCGGAGAGGGATCGGGACATCCCCAGGCGATCCAGATTCCACGGCAAACTACGCCACCGCCAAGAACCTCAATGGAATGGGATGGACCCCGGTATCCTTTCCCCTTACCTAGGAACTAGCGCGCCTATGGGAGAAATCCCAAAGGCCAAAAAGAGGAAGGGCAAAAGGGAGGGGTGGGGAGGAGGAGGAAAGGAAAAAGGGGAGGATAGGGAGGATGGGATAGGGAAAGGGGGGATTGGGGGGTAATTAGGTTCGGTCTGAGGAAGGACACCGGCAGGTCTAATTCCTCAGACCAAGAGCCTCTTCACCACAACAAGGAGCCCCCCTTGAAGAGGTGACTATACACAGAAGTTATTTGCAGTAATTTACAGGCAGGCCAGGTAGGCTAGAGAAGTTTGTGAATTTAATTATTTACAGTGATTATAAGTAATCCAGAGTAGGAGACTTGTGTGTTAATTACTTAGTGGATTTGCAAGGTAGCCACAGTTAGGCTAGGCTTGTGCAATATTTACAACAGTTCTAGTAGCTAGGATAGATTTAACCTAGTTATTATTTACGGAGTTCTAAAGCCAGGTTTAAGCTATAGCACACTAGTTATGTTAGGATTTACCTTATCCAACCATCCACGCTAGACTGAGTAAGCTGGGCACAGTTAGGCCAAGCTGTTTACACACATTTTTTCATTTACTGTTTCACAAGTTGAATTGTTGAATTTATTTGTGCTAACCAAGTGATTTTTAATTTGTATACTGCATTTTTTTTATTGTGTGATTTTCATTGTCTTTGACTCATTTTAATGTGGGATTTGTGAATTGTACCTGAGACTAGGTTAAGTCCTGTAATTATTTGCTGACATTGTACAGGAAATTGCTAGGTTAAGCTTTCACATCGATACACATTTCGATTGGGATTTGAGAGCTAACAGTGTACATTTTTGATTCAGAGTAGTCAATATAATAAAGGGAGTTGTTAAGCTTGTTGAGAAGCCTTGAGACTCGTTCATTCTTGCCTAATACCGTTCGTGCTGTGGGGTGGGCTACTTGAAGTACAAATTAGTACCATGATCTTAACTAAACTGCAACTGTGGTAGGTGAAGATGAAGTACCAGCTGTCTCAGCTCTAAGTCAATTAAAGCAGTCTATGGGAGCCTATAAGGGACGCCTGAGCAAAGCATGTGAGGAGTGTCGTATGGCCAGGCAAGATCAGGATGAAACCTTTAGCAAACTGTGAGGAACTAGAGAGTTGCCTGAAACCCTTTGGACACATAGCAAAGGCGTTTGGTAGGCCAGTTTAGGCAGGAACAGAGAGATCATTCCATCACCCTTGAATCCTTTGGAGAAGACATAGAGGCCTATGCTGCAGAAACGTTTGAATAAAGTCTGCATACTACCTACAGTCGAGGTAGCACGGAAGGACTATGACGAACGAAGGACAGAGTGTAAAGCAGAGATGAGACTCTGCAGGCAGTTAATAAAGACTTTGAAGGCCGGTACAGCAGGGGCAGCAAATGTTTCAGGGAACACGAACAACAGCACGCCTGTTTATGTGTTGCCCAGATTGCCCCAGTTTAATTTACCAACGTTCGACAGAACCTTAACAGAGTACATTGCTTTCTGGGATCAGTTTAAAGCCCAGATAGATGACAGAGACGATTTGTCAGATGCCGTCAAATTACAGTATTTACATTCACAGCTCAAGGATAAAGCCTTGCACTTGGTCTGGCATTACGAAACCACTGACACTAATTACCAACATCCCAAATTCCAATTAAAGGACATGTTTGGCAACACTGATGAGATAAAGGTAGCTATACTTTGTCGGTTGTTGGATCTAGAGGCTTGTCGCCATGACCGTCAGAGCCTAGAGAAGTTCCGAATCGAAGTTATGAGTTTGACAAATAGTCTTAAAGATTTACATGATTGGGGTAAGTCAGAATGGTTCATCAGTCAGGTGATTCAGAGGAAACTGGCTGGCACTACAGTGCATGAGTTACACTTAAAATATCAGATGAACCGGTTCACGATACAACAAATTGCTGAGGGGTTGGGAGATCTCGTTTCTCATTTGAGTATAGGTGTGAGAGCAGAGTCACCACCATCACTACATAAAAACCCAGACAGTTACTCAAAGATCTCGAGAGATCAGTCTAAAGCTCATACGACTAACGTTGGAGTGTACTTTGGTAAAGTGTCTAAGGTAAGAACCTCTAAGCAGAACCTCAGAGACACTCATGCCAGAATATGCATGTTCTGTGAAGGCGAACACGCTAGCACGAGTTGCTCAGAGTATACAACACTGAGCAGTAGGCAACAGAGACTAAAGGAGTTGAGACTTTGTTTCAAGTGTTGTGGAGAACACTTTGCGAGAGACTGTGGCGCCCAACTCAGTGAGTGTCGAGTCTGTTGCAAAGGTAAGCACCATACTGCACTATGTCCCAATAATTTAAGAGAACCCCAGGCTACTAGGGATATCTCTCAGGTAGAGATAGAAAGTGAGTCTGAGCCTGAAATGGTAGCCAGCATGATTAGTGGGATTGAAGTCTCTAATCCGAGTGAGAATCACGGAGGTGCTGCCCTACCTACAGTCATGGCAAAGGTTGTGAATGGGCACAGGTCCAAAACAACCCGATTATTGAAATTAAGACACATGTGCAACATCTGGGTATCTTTAAAATAAAGATACTCAGATGTTGCACATGTGTCTTAATTTCATCTTGTCGGTATTATATACCATTCTTGCACAACCCGATTATTCTTTGACTCAGGAGCACAAGTATCCTTGATAACAAAGAAGTTGGTGGATAAATTAAAGTTGAAGGCCACAAGGAAAGTTAGTATGATGTTGGGAGGGGCTATAAGTCAGGCCCCACCCAAATCTTATGATGAGGTGGATGTCACAGTCAAATTAGGTGGACATCGCAGACATTACAGCCTTGGTGGTAGAGACATTACCCACGGCAATTACAGCGAGAGGTCTTGCTGCAGCAGCTAAGCGATTGAAAGACCTTGACGTGAAGCTGGCAGACCAGGGAATTACCACTGACACAGTCAGAAATGTAGGTATCCTGGTGGGAGCCAATCATATAGATGACTTCCTGTTTACACGACGGACGTTTAGGGAAGGAATTGGTTTATACAGATCCCCAGTAGGATACATCATAGGCAGCAGGATTCCACCTGAATTCCCTGCCACGCCAGATAGAGAAGAAGCTGTCCCCATGATAGCTGGGGGAGTAGTGATAATGAGTACCAGTATACACGATGAACTGCCAGGGAAGCTGAACCAGGTAGGGAGTGACGAACACTCGGCCACCTTGGGAAAACACTTTTACAGAGTACGTAAAGAGGGAGATATTGCCATTAAATCCAGGGAACCTCGTATCAGTGGGAGGAAAGGCTACCAGGGCATGTGGGCCACTGGGTGGGAAACTACGGAGCCACTCGGTTAAGGCTAGACATATGAAAGATGTTAGTTAAAGGAAAGGGTGCTAAGACCACCAGAACCAACAAGTTTACACCCCCAGAAGTCCATGCAGGGGAAACTGGACAGTTGAAGTTAGACCGGAGTCTGCTCGATGAGTGGCTGGACGGCACTCGTGTCCATGGTCCGCCGTGGGGGCTTGCGGAAGGTGAATTTGATTTAGACTTAGTGCCTACCTTCGCCGGCAGGAGGATGTTGGAACTTATTCAGTCCGAGAAGTCCCAACGGGGAAAAACACACCGTTCGAGGGCCCTTAAACCCACCCAAAACACAAACACACTCACCCGGGTTGGCGAAGGTGGTTGGAAGGTACTTCTTAATTGATAGATTTACCCTTCAGGGAAGAAGTAGGGAGTTTATACTGTTAGTACACTAATATTAGGATTATTGGGGCAACTGTAGATAATAATAGTGTAGACCTGAGACCTTAACATAGGTAGTAATAGGCCAAATGTAGGCAAACACTAGGTTAAGTTAGCTAGGGAGAACTGGCAGCCCAAGTTTGAACGACGAGGCACGGGTCTTGAAGACGCCAGATCTTTCTTCTAGGACCAGACACCAACTGGACAAGACGTGCCATGATCAGCATGCGGCGCCCCCACGTGTCTTCACATATGAGACCTGGGGAAATCTGGTGGAGGCACCTCGATGTACTGTAGATGACCTCCTCCATCAGGCCCTTACAGTAAGACAAGACCTCCATTTTTTCTTAGGATTCTGGCCAGGGTCTGGGGAAAATTGCGAGTGAGTCATGCTGTGGCCTTTGTGCAGCCAGCAGTTCATGACCAGTATGTGAATTTGTCTCTTGTCAACCTAGAAGCTAGTGTCCGTTTCTGCATAGTTATACTAGGGGATACACACCCTCTTGGATACAGGAATTTCTGAGGTGCAGGCTGGTCACTAATATCGACTGAATATTGTAGGAACTAAGGCTCCCGGCTGCACGTGGTTTCTGAGGGGAAGTCCAAAGGGGCTAAGCTTAGGGAGGTTGAAGACCAGAATAGCTTCTTCATCACCAAGCAAGTTAGTCCTTTAAACGTGCATGCAGGCGAGATTTCTTGCAACATCAGTCATTTATGAAAATCTGTCCTATAAGCCACTTGTGAGGCTGGGATACCGACCTCAGAGCTCGGTGTCAACAGAGCTTGCCAGGGAAGGCAACTCACTTGGAGGCAGTCCAGACAAATTTTCACAACCATTTTCCACTTGTCAGGCACTATGCCAGTTTGTCGTGATATGTTGAAAAGATTAGCTAAAGGTATGCTAAGTTCCTCTTTACATTCCTCTAACACCCTTACAAACAGTTCATCAGGGCATGGGCATTTGTTAGCTTTTAATTTCTTTGTCTGAGGACCACGTCACTAGTTACCGCAATCGTGCAGAATTTCTTAGTCCTGTTCTACATAATCTATTATTTCTGGAATTTCGTTAGTATCTTCTCGAGTTAAAACTGAGAGGAAGTAAGAATTGAAAATTTCCCACATGTCAGATCACTGATAGTGATAAGGATCTGAGTTACTCTTAAGTGAGCCTATCTTGTCCCTAATCTTGCTTCTGTATACCTGAAAGAACCCTTTTGGGTTAGTCTTCGAATCCCTTGCAACCTTAGCCTCCTAATCCTTTTTTGATTTTCTTGTTCCTTTTATTTCTCTCTTTAATTGACTATATTGAGTTCTTAACTGCCCCTCCCCTCTTTCGATATGCCTATCTTTTGACCAATGAGATGTTTGTCTATTGTTCATCCATTTGGGATGAATTAGAACTATGCTCTGAAAAACGTCATATTGGCAACCAACACCAGCTACCTGACCCATAGTCAGGACATCCCAATTTAGCCCACCCAATTTAGCCATCCCAATTTAGCCCAGGCTCCAGGCGGACATCAACCAAATCTTTCAGTGGGCTGCAGAAAACAATATGAAGTTCAATGATGAGAAATTTCAATTACTCAGATATGGTAAACACGAGGAAATTAAATCGTCATCAGAGTACAAAACAAATTCTGGCCACAAAATAGAGCGAAACACCAACGTCAAAGACCTGGGAGTGATCATGTCAGAGGATCTCACCTTCAAGGACCATAACATTGTATCAATCGCATCTGCTAGAAAAATGACAGGATGGATAATGAGAACCTTCAAAACTAGGGAGGCCAAGCCCATGATGACACTCTTCAGGTCACTTGTTCTATCTAGGCTGGAATATTGCTGCACACTAACAGCACCTTTCAAGGCAGGTGAAATTGCTGACCTAGAAAATGTACAGAGAACCTTCACGGCGCGCATAACGGAGATAAAACACCTCAATTACTTGGAGCGCTTGAGGTTCCTAAACCTGTATTCCCTGGAACGCAGGCATGAGAGATACATGATTATACATGTATACACCTGGAAAATCCTAGAGGGACTAGTACCGAACTTGCACACGAAAATCACTCACTACGAAAGCAAAAGACTTGGCAGACGATGCACCATCCCCCCAATGAAAAGCAGGGGTGTCACTAGCACGTTAAGAGACCGTACAATAAGTGTCAGGGGCCCGAGACTGTTCAACTGCCTCCCAGCATACATAAGGGGGATTACCAACAGACCCTTGGCAGTCTTCAAGCTGGCACTGGACAAGCACCTAAAGTCAGTTCCTGACCAGCCGGGCTGTGGCTCGTACGTTGGTTTGCGTGCACCCAGCAGCAACAGCCTGGTTGATCAGGCTCTGATCCACCAGGAGGCCTGGTCACAGACCGGGCCGTGGGGACGTTGACCCCCGGAACTCTCCCCAGGTAACCCAGGTAAACCCAGGTAATTTTTCAGTCCCATGAAGTCGCCCAAGCAAAAGTCTGGGACAGAGATTTGATTGCAGTTATCCCGGTAACTCCATGATATATTGAAACTAAGTGATTTGTGATCACTTTCCCCTAGCTCATCATTAACCTCAAGATTATTAACTAGTGATTGTTGGCAAGAACCAAGTTAAGTAGATTGCTTCCTCTAGTTGGTTCTGTCACAGACTGTTTTAAATAGCAATCCTGAACCGTATCAAGAAAGTCACTAGACTCAAGATTTTCTGTCACATTGTTCCAATCAATTTGTCTAAAGTTAAAATCTCCCATTAACATTGCATTTTCATATCTAGATGCCTTACGAATTTCGTCCCATAGCAGCTTACTACAATCGCTATCTAGGTGTGGGGGTCTATAAATCACACCCAAAATTAACTTTTCATAACCCTCGAGAAACTGGAGCCAAACAGATTGTGTCTGACGTTTCTAATCTTGTATCTTGTCTAACACAACATTTTAAATTATCTCTGACATACATCGCCTCTCCACCACCTTTCCTGTTGATCCCATCAGTATGGAATAGTTTATAACCCTGTATGTTGCATTCAGAGGGCATTTCTCTATCTTTCAAGTTGAACCAAGTTTCTGTTATATCAATAATATCTGTATTACCAGCACTTGCAAGTAATCTTAGCTCATCTATCTTATTTCTTAGACTCCTACTATTTGTATAGTAAACCTTAAGGGAGCTAGTCACTCGTTGCCCTCTACTATCTCTTTGTTGATCAATTGATTTGCCTTTTCTAGCAACTTTATTTCGAATGTTGTCTTTTAAACATATCCCTGAGGTAGCCTGGTTATATCTGCCGTTTTCAACCCTAGTACTGCAGCCTGATTGTTTCCCACAGACACCCATACCTCTATAATCTATCAGTTTAAATTCCTAGACAAGTCATCAATGACCCCCCTCAATCGAATTGGCTAATACAACCACTCCAGCCCCCGAGAGATGAACCCCATCCCTTGCATACATATCATGCTTGCCATAGAATATGTCCCAGTTATCAATGAATGGGATTGTAAGTTCCTTGCAGTACCTATCTAGCCAGCAATTTATACCAATCGCCCTAGACATCCATTCATTGCCCACTCCCCTTCTAGGTAAGATGCTACATATGATTAGCATCCCTCCCTTAGACCTGACTACATCTATGGCTGACCTATACTTATCCAGTAGCTCCTGTCTCCTGCCATTCCCAATGTCATTTCCACCAGCACTAAGACAGATAATGGGCTTGTTCCCATTGCCTGACATATTATCCAACCTGCTGACTGTCACCAACACCAGCTCCTGGTGTTGGTGACTATAGATGCAAATGGGATTTGATGTACTGTTAGTGTTAACATCTATGAAGGGATTTAGAAAAGTAATTAAAAAAAATTTTGATGCATGATCACAAATCGCCTCCCATTCACAGGATGCCATGAAACTTCCTCAGAACACCGATGAAGAGCGTGAAATACAGAGAACAGCAATGGCAGCTGCGATAGAAGAAACCATTCAGGTGCCCTTGTCAGTCCTCAAGATATTGAACACTTCCACCTGGGATGCCCTCATTCAGCTGGCTGCTGTTGGCAACATTAATTGCAAGTCTGATCTCCAGGTATGGTTGACATGGAACAATTATATTCATGTATACCTTAATTAAAGAACAAATAATTTACCAAAAAGGAAATAGTGAAACCTCAGTTGCTGAATTTAATTTGTTCCGGATGTAGATTCAACGACCAAAACAGACAACCAAAGCAATTTTTCCCATAAAGGATAATGTAAATAGAATTAATCTGTTCCAAACCCCAAATGTATAATAATTTATTATAAATGTACTAACTACTACATAAAACTAAAACTGAATCCTAAAAGAAACTTTAACTGAAATACTGTAAAGTAAATTAAAATTTAACTGCCTCTTACCTGTCAGAGGAGAGCTAATGACATACCGGAAGCAGAAGGTGGTGAGGAAGGGGGGTATGAGACTGCTTGGAAGAAGTTGGGCAACTCTTTCATAATATTGGGCAACTCTTTTGGTGTTTTTCTTTCTCTTCACTGCTACCACCTTGTTCTCACTAAAAACCTGTCCAGTGAGGTTTGTTTCAGGTTCAGATTTAACACTTGCCCGAATCGAGACATTACACTGTCAGGCAGACTGCTGTGTGATCTGCAGCACATGACCTACCAGTTTTATATAGAGGTACTCCATTCTCTGACTATTTTTCTGTAATCTCTCCCCACCTTCGCAGTCGTTGGCAATAACGTTGGGCTGATATGACTCCTAGCAAATTACATTCTATCAAACCAAGTTTGGGTTTCTGGCCTCCTTGTCATAGATACCAAGGTTGGGAGACATCCTTGTCTTCGCATTGGACATTCATCTAACTCGTGGGTATCTCAAGGAGAGGCGTCCTGTTCCACTTTGTGAGAATTGTCTAGTTCCTGTTTCAGTTTCCCGTATTCTATTGGACTGTCCTGTCTATCACCAAGCACGCAGAATTTTCCTCTGACATCATCACTGCTTTAATGCCCTTACTCTGTTTTCCCTCCTTGCTGATGGACCCACTTTTGACAGACTCCCTCTTCAACTTTTTGGCAGCAACCGATTTATTACACAAACTTCCTTTAGCACTCCTCACAGCCCCTCGTAACTTTACCTTTGTCATCTCCGCCATTATTTATCCTTAGATCCTGCATCAGTTCCTACCCTGCAGCACTATATGACCCTGGTAGGTTTAGCTTGTGGCCTTTGCCTTAATATAACTCTTGTGCCTTTTGAAAGGTCAACTGCTTTAATTTTTTTCCCTTTGGCCCAGTATTGTGCTGATAATAGATGCTGATTTACCAGAAAGTTTTGCTATATCAACCACATGGAGCCTATCTTCATACTTTCGAATAACTTCTTTCTTAAACTCGGCAGTGCTTTTTACAACTTTTTTTTTTGCTTTCATCTCATTATCCTTCTTTGGACTCATGATGGCTTATCTTGCAATAAAAAAAAAAAACTGCACCAAAACTGCAAATGAACAAAAAAAGTTCACAAGATGCACAACAAAAGCTCAAGAAATGTTTACAGCACACAAGTTTGTGGCTATACTGATTGAGACCCACGCTGTCAACTCATTGTCTGGCGAGCTGCTTTGTCTCATTCACATTCTGTCGACAACCAAGAGCATACACGAAAAGCAGGACATTTTTTTCCGAATTCCTCGTTAGAAAATGATCTGTTCGACAAGTAAGGCATTCAACAACCAAGGTTCCACTGTAGAGTACGCTCTGGTGTGATGTATGCATTACCCAGTCAGTGATTGTGGGACAATGCCTAAGTGTGGCTAAAATGTAAATCTTAGCTGGGAAAGATTGTAAACAGCAACTGTTCAATCTTTTTAAGGAACTGGTTAAATAATTTATTAGTGTTAATTACGACAAACTATATACAGCCTTTCCTTGCTTAACGAGGGAGTTCCGTTCCTAAGACCATGTTAAATGAGTTCGTCGCTAAGTGAGGAGCTTGCTTTAATGGTGGTGGGTTTGTGTTGACCATCTTTGATATTGTTTTAATGTCACCTTTGCACCATTACTGGTATATTTTTAAATGTTTATACAATACGTAGTGTACTGTATATTGAAATAAACAGAATAGAGGAAATCAGCTCTGATATATATTATTTAGGTATAAATACTGGTCAGAGCCCGTCGTAAATCTGAGGCATCTGTAAAAGAGTACGTCGCTAAGTGAGGAGAGGTTGTATAGTGAACAACAGCCATTATACCGTAGTAAGGGTATTGGTCCAAATCATGACACTTGATAATCCTCTGCAGTTAAGCTCGGTTGTGTGCCTATATAAAGCATTATACAAGGTTTACATTGTACATTTTTCTATTGTACATAGAAAAGTTCATGGTTATTCAGTGCAATCCAGGTAAACTAAAGAATAAGGTTAAATCAGTTACAATAAAAGATGTACTAAAATGTTTGAGAATTTGATTTAAGAATTAGGAGTGAATTACTTTATCTTCATGCCTGAGTGTGACAATAGATATTAGGACAAGAAATATAAGTACAGTACAGTGACATAAGTATTAACTCGTGTAATAATTTTTGGTACATTGAACATGGAAGTATAACTCAATTTATGGCAAGGTGGTGCTTTACAGCTTTAAAACAGTTGAAATCTGGCAGTTTCAAATTTTGGGGCATTTTATGAAGTGAATTTTTACTCAGGTTGAATTGAACACTGGGGACATCAGAGGTATTTCTTTCTTGTATTGTGCCTGTAAGTTGTTTATAGCTCTCCAGGCATTGTTATTGTCCTGTGTATGTACTTGCAGATTTGTATACTCTATTTGTGGTTGTAGGGGTTAATCCTGGCCCTGCCTCTTAACTTGCCACTCTTCAGTCACTCCATCTTAGCCTCGTATGCCCTATCATACTTGCTCTTAAAACTCTGATTCGAGCCTGCCTCCAGCTCTCCAACATCACTACATTTCCTGACCACTGAGACTGAAAAAATACTTCCTAACTGGAGTTCATCTGTGACTTTAATTTACAGCAGTGTTCCCATTCCATGCCTCTGTTCTATCCCTGTCTACCTCATTAATTTGCTTGGGTATTTTGTATCTTTTCCCTGGTTTGTGTCTTCCAATGTTGTTGGGTACAATTTCTCATATTTCCTGCCCATTAACTCAGGAGCAAGCCTTGTTGCATACTTCTGTCCTTTCTTGAGTTGCTTAACATTTTCAGGCATAGGTTACATGCCGATGCTGCATACTGTAAGATGAACCTAACATATCTTGTATAAAGGGCCCAGAATGATTTTGTTGGGATACCTGAAGACTCTTAAGCCAGACAAGCATTGGCAACAAAGGTTATTTGGTTGATGTGGTATACTGAGCACTAGGCTCACTCCTAGGTCTTTTTGAGTGAAGTCTGCAGCAACCTTTGTTTCCTTAGTCTGCACCCCCATTTCTGGTGTGTCATAATGTATGTAATACAGTGGAACCTCAACTTATGCATGTCCCAGCATGTTCATTTTTCAAGATACATGCCGTCGCTCTGTCTATTCTTTGCTCCGAGTTATGAGCCAACATCCAAGTTACGAGCGAGCTTCCCCCTCGACCTATTACCCACCCACCTCGCTTATTTATCTATGATTTCATGCTTTAATTCCATGGACATCATCATTTTTTTTTTCTCAGCACTGTCTTTTGTACTTACTTTCTTAGGACCCATGGTTAGAAAAAAGAAATTTTCTTAGGACCCATGGTTAGAAAAAAAATTTGGCAGAGTAACTGCACAAAATGCAAGCAAAACACGAGAGAAATGCTTTCACGGTGAGGTAAACAGTGCACCGAGTTGGCGGCATTCTGAAGCTCTGTTATTAATAATAATAATTATAATGAGAGGGCTTCAGTTCCCTAAATTAATAATAGAGGAGCTTCAGAATGCCGACAACTCGGTGCACTGTTTACCTCACTGTGGAAGCATTTCTCTCGTGTTTTGCTTGCATTTTGTGCAGTTACTCTGCCAAATTTCTTTTTTCTAACCATGGGTCCTAAGAAAGTAAGTACAAAGGACAGTGCTGAGAAGAAAGAGGATGATGTCCATGGAATTAAAGCATGAAATCATAGATAAACAAGTAAGGTGTATGGGTTGTAGCATTAAGAGTGTAGAAAGCAAATACATTGTTTCAGTGTTTTCCTTATGAAACTAGTGATCTAGTGCAGTTAGCCTCATAAACACTCCATTTTTCCTCATAAGATCATGGGAAGATAGGGTCAGAGTGGGAGCGGGAATGGCCGCCACCACGCTGCATTGTGACGTATTTTATTCATTCTAAAGTATATATCGTGTTTTGTTAATTATATTGTTTATTATGCCATTAGATGAATTGATAGATAAATAAGCTGTAGAGTTGATATTAGTATTTTGTCCTGCCTCCCAAGAGCAGAAATCCTGCTGGAATGGATTAATGGCATTTAAATTAATTTAAATGAGGAAAATTGATTTGATATATGAGCAAGTTGAGTTATGAGCTAGGTCATGGAACAGATTAAACTCGCAAGTCGAGGTTCCATTGTATACAGTAGTACGAGTGCTTTATATGTACGTTATGAGATCAAACGTTAAAGGGGGGGAGGGGGAGTATGTTGTCTGGCATGTGCTTAAATGATCATTTATACAGCATTTTTTTTTTCTTTTGAGTTACTATAGGCTTTGGGTGATTGGCTGTAGATCCCCAGGCACAAATACAATAGGCGAGGTAAGGATAGATTTAGAGTAGTACAGAGTTATTAATGTTTGCTCACTGTTTTGAGATAATATACAATAAAAGCTTTTTAATGGTGTACTGTACATTGATTTAAAGTGTTTTCTGTACATTACACCAGGTATTTCATTATTGGCTCTTGGTGTTGGAAAACTATGCAGCTTAAAATAATACTTGATCTGTGTTGGGCAGGTTGGAGCGAGGTGTTTGGAAGCTGGGGCATGGGGAGCCTACTACAATGTCAAAATTAATTTGAGCAACATAAGTGATGAGTCTGTCAGAGACAATTACTTGAAAGAAGCAGATGACCTCCTTGAGCAAGCCAAACAAAGCTGCAGCAAAGTCTTAGATGCTGTTAACAAGAGAGAGAATTGATGTGCCATTACCAGAAAAAAAAATTGCAGGTCTACTGTTTATGTAAAAGTTGTGTAAAAAAAAAAAAAAAAATTGAATACTTATTTTGCCATCTACCCCTCTTGGTTATTGGATGTCTTGCACTGTAAAAATGATTTTATTAAATTTGACACAAAAAATCAGTATTGTAGTTAAATTAGTTTTCACTTAAAACTGCTAAATGTTAAAGAACTAGTTTTCTTGTTTCCCAAATATAAATGGTTTAGGTCATTTCAGATTTTCTGTGACAGCTGTGTTTAGTGATATCACAAAAGCATTGCATAATGGGATTCTTGGGTTTTCTACACAATTACCACTTATAGTAGCATGTAGTATTACTCATGGTTTGCAACACTTAATTCCATGAGGGATTTTATTTCCTTTTGTGATATGATAGTGCAAAAATATTTTTGTACAATAGCCACTTTCGTTATAACGAAGAGGTAGCATTTTATTCATCTTTGGTTTCTCAATGCAAATGCTACTTCTGTAACACCCCAATGAATGTAATGCATACTTCCATGAAAGTAGTAAGAAACTGTGCTACTTTTGTGATGCAAAATTAGCACCAAATTTTGCAACTGCACCTCCTGAAGGGGGCTTCTTGGTGTGGTGAAGAGGCTCTTGGTATGTGGAGTTCAACTTTTTGGTCTCCTTTCTCAGAGTGAACCTAATTACCCCACTTCCCTATCCCATCCTCCCATTTCACTTCCCTCCTCTCCCCTTCCTGTTTTCAGCCTTTGGGATCCTTCCCACAGACACTCTAGTTCCTAGGTAGGGGGAAGGGTACTGTGGTCCATCCCATTCTACTGAGGTCTGTGGTGGCAGCAGGTATCCAGCACCCCCTGTTGTCTACCAAGGTGGCTCAGTAAATGTGAGGATACTATCCTAGATTGTTGGTGTACTGGCATGAAGGGTAGGGTATGGCATGGGTTTAATGCTGCATCTGCATTACTTGTGGTACTGGGGGTCCTCTTTGGTATGGAGGGGGATTTATGGCCCTTTTTTTTTTTTTTTTTTTTTTTATAAACAAAGAATTGATGTAACCATGTAGTCCCAAGTCCATGAAACAGCTTCCCCGGGCCCCTTTCTGCTACCACACCTTGTTCCAACCCTACCTTATTTGACCACCCTTCGGACATTTCTCATGCCCATTGTACCTCCTGCTGGTGCCGTTTCACCACCCACTCCCGGTACCAGGGTTCTGCCTGACTCTTGATACATCTGGCCTCCACACTTCTTTGAACATGCTTCTGGCTTCTCCCTCCATGGTGCAGCAATTTTCGAAGTGCCTGCCCATCCCACGTCGGACTAACTCCGGTCCCACGCCTAAACACCCAAGATGATACTACTCCGCTTCCTTCTCATTCTGCCCAGAAAAGATTGGCACAACACTCCCTCCCCTTATATGCTACGTTTCAAAATACACAATGGACTAGTTTTTTTATTCTGTGACAACTCTTCAAGGGGGGCTCCTTGGCGTGGTGA
The DNA here is from genome assembly GCF_038502225.1 of Cherax quadricarinatus. Taxonomy (NCBI): domain Eukaryota; kingdom Metazoa; phylum Arthropoda; class Malacostraca; order Decapoda; family Parastacidae; genus Cherax; species Cherax quadricarinatus. The sequence continues at coordinate 16,516,524 of NC_091336.1, forward strand.
AGAGGCTCTTGGTCTGAGGAATTAGACCTGTCGGTCTCCTTCCTCAGACCGAACCTAATTACCCCCCAATCCCACCTTCCCTATCCCATCCTCCCCTTTTCTCTTTCCTCCTCCCCCTCCCCACCCCTCCCTTTTGCCCTTCCTCTTTTTGGCCTTTGGGATTTTTCCCACAGGTGCGCTAGTTCCTAGGTAGGGGAAAGGGTACCAGGGTCCATCCCATTCCATTGAGGTTCTTGGCGGTGGCGTAGTTTGCCGTGGAATCTGGATCGCCTGGGGATGTCCCGATCCCTCTCCAGTATCCGGGAGAGTGGCTTTGGGTGTCTTTCGGGCGACGGGTGTATCTCTGGAAGCCACCTTTCGGATTCCGGGGGTGGTGGCTGAAGGACGTATGCTTTGTGGCAGATATCCGGCCGCCCTCTCTTTTGTCCACCGAGGTAGCTCGGTAGATGTGAGGTTGCTATCCCGGATAGCTAGTTTACTGGCATGATGGGTAGGGTATGGCACGGGTTCCATGCTGCATCTACGCTACTTGTGGTGCTGAGGTCCTCTTGGGCGTGGAGGGAGATTTCTGGCCCTTTCATTCCTCCTAGGAACTATCCCTCCCCAGTCCCCCCTTTATTTTATTCTTTTTTTTTATTTTTATTTTCTTTTCTTTCTTTTTTTTCTTAAAAACAAAAAGAAAGAAGTAACCTAACCATGGCAGCCCTAGTCCGTGAACCTGATTCCCCCAGGCCCCTTCTTGATACCGCACCCCGTTCTGACCCTGCCTCGTCTTTGGACCACTCTTTGGACACTCCTCATGCCTCTGTACCTCCTGCCGTGCTGTTTCCTCACCCGCTTCAGGTACTGAGGTCTCGACTGACTCCTTTGATTTATCTGACCTCCGCTCTCCTTTGACTATGCTTCCGGCCTCTCCCTCTACGGTGCGGCAATTTTCGAATCGCCGGCCCGTTCCGCGTCGAACCAATTCTGGTCCCACGCCTAAATGCCAATGACAGTTACCTGCTGATGATACTTCTCCCCCTTCTCGTTCTTCTCAGAAAAGATCAACACGTCCTGCACTCCCTTTCCACGCTCAGTTTCAGACTGCACAATGGACTAAATTCTTCACTTTACGACCGACTTCCTCTACCACCTATCTTTCCGACCACAGTATTGGCAAGGCACTCCTACGCCATGTTGGTGAAGATATTTCTTTTCATGCTCTTAAGAGTGGCACATGCATCATCACTGTACAGAATGCTACCCAAGCTCATGATCTTTCTCTTCTTTCCCATATAGATACTGTTCCTGTCACTATTGAAAAACATCATTCCCTCAATTCTTGTAGTGGTACCGTCATTCTGCCCCATACCATAGTTCAACAAAACTTCCAGACATGTGGCAATGACATTCTTGAACAGCTGGAACTCCAAGATCTCCCAATCCTCAAGGTAGACACTTATGTTCTTCCTGCCCACGGGCGGAGACTATACCCTAGCAATGTGGCTCGTTTAACTTTTAACAGCCGTGAACTCCCATCCTCAGTTTGTGGAAGGACGTCGGTTACAAGTTCGAAACGTAATCCCTACACCGCAGCAGTGTAGAAATTGCTGGCGATTTGGCCATCCAGCTAAATATTGCAGATCCATAGCCTAATGCCCAGTCTGTGGTGCCGATGACCATTCTAATACGTCATGCAATCGACCTCCCTCTTGCCTTAATTGTCATGAGGCTCACCCTTCGTACTCTCGCCATTGCCAAGTCTACTTAAATGAGCGGGAAATCCATTACCTCAAAGAGGCAGAAGGTCTCCCTTATGCCATGGCAGTTTCTCATCTACGCCTCCGAGGGAGACTACCTCGTGTTTCTTATTCCCGTGTTTCAAAACGTCCCCCCACTTCTGGGGTCCCATCTTCTGCAGCCTCCTTTGTGGTTACCTCTCCCATAGTCACTCCTGTATCTAATTCTTTTGCTGTCCTAGGCTCAGACGTCCCTACTTCAACGCCTCAGTCTTTTCACGCTTCTTCGTGTTCTCCCTCACAAGCCTCAGTATCGACGAGACCTCGTACGACGCCTCCTCCCAATCATCCCTCTACTTCTCAGAAGCCAAAAAAAGGTCCTTTAACCCCTCCTTCCACCTCCTCATTTTACCTTCCCTGTCTCTGTACCGGGTTCTTCCCCTCTCACTGGCTCTGTTACAAGTGTAGAGGTTCACCCTCCTCCTCGTACTATACCTACCTCCCCTGTTCCCTCCCAGGTTTCCTCCTCTTCTGCCACCTCCCAGGTTTCTGCCTCTTCTGCCCCCTTCCACACTTCTCCAGTTCCCTCCACCCTTTCGCCCCCCCCTACCTTGGTACAGTCCATTACCGTTCCAATCTTTACTCATCTTCCCCCTACCATCTCCAATATTGTCTCCCATACGACGTCTCTGAATTCCGAAACACTTGAAGCAATCTCTGAATATATTGCAGAGACCAAACCATCAATGGACACTGATCCACCCTCTGTTCCTTCTCTCTCCTCTCCTCCATCTGCGCAACTCCTTTCTTCACAGCGCACCGTTCCTTCGCTGCTTGAACGTTTTCCGCTGCCTCTGCATGTGGACTTTTCTAACCCCTCTAGTCCGTAGGAACCCTTACCTGCGGATTTCAAGTATTTTTATTGCCAATCATGGCCTATTTACAGTGGAATATACGCGGCCTCAGGGGTAAGCTTCAGATGTTACTCTCCCAGTTTTCCCTTGTTGGTGTTTGCTTACAGGAACCAAAATTACAATCTGCTATTATCTCTCCCATCTCAGGCTATAATTTATTGTATTTGTCAGATCCTTTTCCTGATGGGACCTTTAATGAAAGTGCCCTGCTTCTACGCAATGATATTCCGTACCATCAGCTATTTGTTCGTACTTCGCTGCATTACACAGCAGCCTGTATCCACTTGCATAGGTGGTATACGCTCTGTTCTTTATGTCTCTCCTTCTCGGGCATTATCTATTCCGGATATTGCCTTTCTTCTTTCGTCATTACCGCCACCGATTCTGTTACTTGGCGATTTTAATGCCCATCATTTCCTCTGGAGGGGTCTCACTGTGATTCCCGTGGCATTCAGTTAGAGGCTTTTCTTGCCACCCACCCCCTCCATGTTTTAAATACAGGTACTCACACCCATTTTGATCCTCGGACTCACACTCTCTCTTGCATCGATCTCTCAGTCTGCTCTTCCTCCGCCGCATTAGACTTCACTTGGTCTGTTCTCCAGGACTTGCATGACAGCGATCATTTCCCAATCATTCTTACTTCCCCTTCATATTCACCACCTCTTCGCATCCCACGCTGGCAATTTGATCAGGCAAATTGGAACCTTTATTCACACCTAACTGTTTTTAGAGGTTCCTTCTTCGTCCTCCATTGATGAGCTTTTACACCTCTTCTTGTCCTCTGTTTTAACCGCCGCTTCTAATTGTATACCCCAAACTTCGGGCAGGCATTCTCAGAAAGGCATGCCTTGGTGGTCTCCTGCTTGTGCTCGTGCAGTACGTTTGAAACGCGCTGCATGGGGCAGGTACCGGTACAATAGAACCACGGAGAGACTTCTTGATTTTAAGCAGAAGCATGCGATCGCTCGCCGTGTCATCTGTGATGCTAAATGCACTTGCTGGTGAGATTGTCTCCACCATCACCTCTGCTTCCTCTGAGTGCAGTCTGGAAAAAAGTACGAAAACTGAGTGGTAAATATTCTCCTGACCCAGCTCCTGTTCTGCGGGTTGCCGGTGTTGATATAGCAAACCCACTAGATGTTGCCAATGAAATTGGCAATCATCTGGTCCGTATTTCTCAGGGACTCCATCTATGCCCCTCGTTTCTTTCCTCAAAGTCTGCCAGAGAGTTAGCACCCTTGGACTTTTCTTCTCTCAGAGAAGAACAGTATAATGTGCCTTTTACACTTCAGGAACTGGAGGCAACACTCTCAGCTTGCCAATCAGCAGCAGCTGGGCCCGACGACATTCACTTTCGTATGCTACAACATTTACATCAGTCAGCCCTTGTAGTCCTCTTACACCTCTTCAATCTTATTTGGTCACAAGGAGTTCTTCCACAGGTGTGGAAATCTGCCATTGTTCTACCTTTCCGCAAACCAGGCACTACGGGACATGAAGCCTCCCACTATCGTCCCATTGCTCTTACCAGTGCAGTTTGCAAAGTGATGGAACGCCTGGTAAATAGACGTTTAGTGTGGTATTTAGAGACGCACAACAGTCTCTCCACTCCGTCAATATGGCTTTCGTAAGGGACGTTCTACCATAGACCCCTTACTATGCTTGGATACATATGTTCGTAATGCCTTTGCGAATAACCACTCAGTTATTGCCATATTGTTTGACCTTGAGAAGGCATATGACACAACTTGGAGGTATAATATTTTAGCCGAAGCCCACTCTTTAGGCCTTCGAGGCAATCTACCATCCTTCCTTAAGAACTTTTTAACTGACAGGCATTTCCGTGTTCGGGTTAATAATGTGCTCTCCCCGGACTTTATCCAAGCTGAAGGTGTCCCCCAGGGATGTGTTCTGAGCACAACACTTTTTCTCCTTGCTATTAATGATTTGGCCTCTAGTCTTCCATCACATATTTGGTCATCACTATGTTGATGACTTTGCTATTGCCTGTGCAGGCGCTGACTGTCACCTCATTACAGTTTCTTTCCAGCATGCGGTCGACCGTGTTTCCAATTGGGCCACTGCACATGGGTTTAAATTTTCCAGCACTAAAACCCACCTAATTACTTTCACTAGACGCTCTGTCATCTCCGATCATCCTTTGTACCTCTGTGGCTCCCGTATCCCTGAACCTCCTTTACCCCCTCCCTCCAACCTTTCCTAGGCCGACCCCTACCCTACCTTCCTTCCACTACAGACTGATACACTCTTGAAGTCATTCTGTTTCGCTCAATTCTCTCTACATGTCCGAACCACCTCAACAACCCTTCCTCAACCCTCTGGACAACAGTTTTGGTAATCCCGCACCTCCTCCTAACTTCCAAACTACGAATTCTCTGCATTATATTCACACCACACATTGCCCTCAGACATGACATCTCCACTGCCTCCAGCCTTCTCCTCACTGCAACATTCAATATTTACATTAATGTTGAACCAATAGGGAGTTATACAGTACATGGGGATTTGGAGATAATCAGGTCTTATTTAAGGGTAAAGTAGCTCTAATTCCTTGTACCAGAGCCCCCATTCCCAGCACCAAAATACTCCCATTGAAGGTTTTTAATTCAATGTATAATAATACACCATGATGTAAGACAGCATACAGTGGACCCCCGGTTAACGATATTTTTTCACTCCAGAAGTATGTTCAGGTGCCAGTACTGACCGAATTTGTTCCCATAAGAAATATTGTGAAGTAGATTAGTCCATTTCAGACCCCCAAACATACACATACAAACGCACTTACATAAATACACTTACATAATTGGTCACATTTGGAGGTAATCGTTATGCGGGGGTCCACTGTATTTCATAACCCCACATCCATGGTTTGGTAGCTCACTCCTGCACAATTCTAGTCTCCACGGTGTTGCATTCATGTTTTCGTTTAATTTCAGATACTTTCACTATTTCTTTAACCCTTAAACTGTCCAAACAAATCTACGTTCGCATGCGTAGTGCTCCAAAAGTAGATTACATTTTTTTACACATTTTCATAAAAAAAAAAAAGATCAAAGTTTTTTTACACGTTTTCAAATGTAAAAAAAACCAGGTCTACGTTTTTTTACATACTTTCAAATGTTGAAAAAACGTAGATCTACATTTGGACAGTTTAAGGGTTAATGGTTTTAAAAAATATATCTTTCTCCAATTAATTTCCTACCCAACCAATTTATTTTTTCTATTTACTAACACTGAAATGGTATAAACCTCTTCAAGGGGGGCTCCTTGGCGTGGTGAAGAGGCTCTTGGTCTGAGGAATTAGCCCTGTCGGTCTTCTTCCTCAGACCGAACCTAATTACCCCCCATTCTCCCCTCCCCTATCCCATCCTCCCCATCCTCCCCTTTTTCCATTCCTCCTCCTCCTCCTCACCCCTCCCTTTTGCCCTTCCTCTTTTTAGCCTTCGTGATTTCTCCCACAGGCGCGCTAGTTCCTAGGTAGGGGAAAGGACACCGGGGTCGATCCCATTCCGTTGAGGTTTCTTGGCGGTGGCGTAGTTTGCCGTGGAATCTGGATTGCCTAGGGATGTCCCGATCCCTCTCCGGTATCCCGGAGTAGCTTTGGGTGTCTTTTGGGCGACGGGTGTATCTCTGGAAGCCACCGTTCGGATTCCGGGGGTGGTGGCTGAAGGAGGTATGCTTTGTGGCGGATATCCGGCCGCCCTCTCTTTTGTCCACCGAGGTAGCTCGGCAGATGTGAGGTTGCTATCCCGGATTGCTGGTTTACTGGCATGAAGGGTAGGGTATGGCACGGGTTCCATGCTGCATCTGCGCTACTAGCGGTGTCGAGTCCTCTTGGGCGCGGAGGGAGATTTCCGGCCCTTTCATTCCTCCTGGGAACTATTCCTCCCCGCTCCCCCCTTTTTTTATTCTTTTTTTTGTTTTTATTTTCTTTTCTTCTTTCTTTTTTTTTCTTAAAAACAAAAAGCAAAGGAGTAACCTAACCATGGCAGCCCTAGTCCATGAAACCACTACCCCCGGGCCCCTTCTTGATACCGCACCCCATTCTGACCCTGCCTTGTGTTTAGACCACTCTTCGGACACTCCTGATGCCCCTGTACCTCTTGCTGGTGCTGTTTCCTCACCCGCTTCAGGTACCGGGGCTTCGACTGACTCCTTCGATTTGTCTGAACTCCGCTCTCCTTTGACTATGCTTCCGGCTTCTCCCTCTACGGTACGGCAATTTTCGAATCGCCCACCCATTTCATGCCGGACCAACTCCGGTCCTACTCCTAAACGCCAACGTCAATCTCCTGATGATGCTCCGTCGTTACCTTCCCATTCTACTCGGAAACGACCGACACGTCAAGCACTCCCTCTCCACGCTCAGTTTCGGACCACACAATGGACTAAATTCTTTACTTTAAGACCAACTTCTTCTTCTGCCTACCTTTCTGACCATAGTATTGCCAAAGCGCTCCTGCGTCATGTTGGCAGAGATATTTCATTTCACGCTCTCAAGAGCGGTACGCGCATCGTCACTGTCCAGAATGCTACCCAAGCTCATGATCTTTCTCTCCTTTCGAATATCGATACTACTCCTATCACTATTGAAAAACATCTTTCTCTCAATTCTTGTAGTGGTACTGTCATTCTGCCCCATACCATAGTCCAACAGAATTTCCAGTCATGTGGCAATGACATTTTTGAACAGCTGGAACTCCAGGATCTCCCAATCCTCAAAGTAGACACTTATGTCCTTCCTGCCCGGGGGCGGAGACGTTACCCTTGCAATGTGGCTCGTTTAACTTTTGACAGCCGAGAACTCCCGTCCTCTGTATATGTCGCGGGACATCGGTTACAAGTTCGAAAGGTGATACCTACACCGCAACAATGTAGAAATTGCTGGCGTTTTGGTCACCCAGCGAAATATTGCAGATCTATGGCCGAATGCCCAGTCTGTGGTGCCGACAACCATTCTAATACATCTTGCAGTCAACCTCCATCTTGCCTTAATTGTAATGAAGCTCACCCTTCGTACTCCCGCCGTTGCCAGGTCTACTTAAATGAACGTGAAATCCGTTGCCTCAAAGAGGCAGAAGGTCTCCCTTATGCTATGGCAGTTACTCATCTCCGCCTCCAAGGGAGACTACCCCGTGTTTCTTATTCTCGTGTTTCCAAACATCCCCCCACTTCTGGGGTCCCATCTTCTGCAGCCTCCTCTGTTGTTACCCCTCCCATAGCCATTACGGCATCTAATCCTTTTGCTGTCCTTGGCTCTGACGTCCCGACTACAACTCAGTCTGTTCTCACATCTTCGCGTCCTTCCTCACAAGCCCCAGTATCGACAAGACCTCGTACGACACCTAATACCAATCGCCCCTCTACTCAGAAGTCCAAAAAATCCACATTGCTCAAATCTTCTTTGCCCCTTCCTTCCCTTCTTCCACCTCCACACGTTACCTTTCCAGTCTCTGTACCTAGTTCTTCCCCTCTCTCTGGCTCTATTACAAGTGTGGAGATTCACCCTCCTCCTCGTACTATGCCTTCCACCCCCGTCCCCTCCCAAGTTTCTCCCTCTTCTGTCACCTCCCAGGTTTCTACCTCTTCTGTCCCCCCCCACACTTCATCTCCAGTCCCTTACACTTTTCCCTCCCCCTCTACTTTGGTACAGTCCATTACTGTCCCAATCTTTACTCACCCTCCTCCTCCTATCTCCAATATGGTCTCCCATACATCTTTGAATTCAGAAACACTTGAAGCCATTTCAGAATATATTGCAGAGACTAAACCTTCAATGGACACTGATTCACTTCCTGTTCCTTCTCTTCCCTCTCCTCCATCTTCGCAACGCTCCGTTCCTTCGCTACTTGAACATCTTCCAATGCCACCACACGTTGACTTTTCTAACCCCTCTAGTCCGTAGGTGCCTTTACCTACAGATTCCTGATATTTTCTTCATCGCCAATCATGGCCTATTTACAGTGGAATATCCGCGGCCTCAGGGGTAATCGGGGTGAGCTTCAGATGTTGCTTTCCAGGTTTTCCCCAGTTGGTGCTTGCTTACAAGAACCAAAATTACACTCGGCTGTTTTCCAACCTATCTCAGGCTATAATTTATTGTATTCTTCGGATCCTTTCTCAGATGGGACCTTTAATGAAAGTGCCCTTCTTCTACGCAATGATATTCCGTACTGTCAACTATTTGTCCATACCTCGCTGCATTACACTGCAGCCCGTATCCACTTGAATAAGTGGTTTACAATATGTTCTTTATATCTCTCTCCTTCTCGAGCATTTTCTATCCCAGACTTTGCCTTTCTTGTTTCATCCTTACCACCACCACTTCTGTTACTTGGTGATTTTAATGCCCACCATTTCCTCTGGGGGGGGTCTCATTGTGACTCACGTGGCATTCAGTTGGAGGCTTTTCTTGCCTCTCACCCCCTCCATGTTTTAAATACGGGTACTCCCACCCATTTTGATCCTCGTACTCATACTCTCTCTTGCATCGATCTATCAGTCTGCTCTTCCTCCACTGCACTAGACTTCACCTGGTCTGTTCTACCAGACTTACATGACAGCGATCATTTTCCGATCATTCTTACTTCTCCTTCCTATTCACCACCTTCCCGTAGCCCTCGCTGGCAATTTGATCGGGCAAATTGGGATCTTTACTCACACCTCACTGCTTTTAGTGAGGTTCCTTCTTCATCCTCCATTGATGAGCTCCTACACATCTTCTCGACATCAGTTTATACCGCAGCTTCTCATTCTATACCCCAAACCTCAGGCAGGCATTCTCAGAAGTGCGTGCCTTGGTGGTCTCCTGCTTGTGCTCGTGCAGTACGTTTGAAACGTGCTGCATGGGGCAGGTACCGGTACAATAGAACCGCTGAGAGACTTGTTGATTTTAAGCAGAAGCGTGCGATCGCTCGCCGTGTCATCCGTGAAGCTAAACGCACTTGTTGGCGAGACTATGTTTCCACCATCACCTCTGCTTCTTCTATGAGTGCAGTCTGGAAAAAAGTGAGGAAATTGAGTGGTAAATACTCTCCTGACCCGGCTCCTGTTCTACGGGTCACTGGTGTTGATATAGCAAACCCTCTCGACGTTGCCATTGAACTTGGCACACATCTGGTCTGTATTTCCCGAGGGCTCCATCTATGCCCCTCGTTTCTTTCCTCAAAGTCTGCCAGAGAGTTAGTACCCTTGGACTTTTCTTCTCTCGGAGAAGAACAGTATAATGTGCCTTTTACACTTCAAGAACTGGAGGCAACGCTCTCAGCTTGCCGATCATCGGCAGCTGGGCCTGATGACATTCATATTCGTATGTTACAACATTTACATCGGTCAGCCCTTGTAGTCCTCTTACACCTCTTCAATCTTATTTGGGCACAAGGAGTTCTTCCCCAGCTGTGGAAATCTGCCATTGTTCTCCCTTTCCGCAAACCGGGTACTACAGGACATGATGCCTCCCACTATCGCCCCATCGCTCTTACAAGTGCAGTTTGCAAAGTGATGGAACGCCTCGTAAATCGACGTTTAATGTGGTATTTAGAGACTCACAACAGTCTCTCTGCTAGTCAATATGGCTTTCGTAAGGGTCGTTCTACCATAGACCCCTTACTACGCTTGGATACGTATGTTCGTAATGCCTTTGCGAATAATCACTCAGTTATTGCCATATTTTTTGACCTTGAGAAGGCATATGACACAACTTGGAGGTATAATATTTTGGCCCAGGCCCATTCCTTAGGCCTCCGAGGCAATCTACCATCCTTCCTTAAGAACTTTTTAACTGACAGACATTTCCGTGTTCGAGTCAATAATGTTCTTTCCCCGGACTTCGTCCAAGCTGAAGGTGTCCCTCAGGGATGTGTTCTAAGCACAACACTTTTTCTCCTTGCTATAAATGATTTGGCCTCTGTTCTTCCACCCAATATTTGGTCATCACTCTATGTTGATGACTTCGCTATTGCTTGTGCAGGCGCTGACTGTCACCTTATTGCAGTTTCTCTCCAGCATGCGGTCGACTGTGTTTCCACTTGGGCCACCACACATGGGTTTAAATTTTCAAGTACCAAAACTCACCAAATTACTTTTACTAGACGCTCTGTTATCTCCGATCATCCTTTGTATCTCTATGGCTCCCGTATCCCCGAACGTGATACAGTCAGGTTTCTAGGCCTTCTCTTTGACCGTCGGTTAACCTGGAAACCTCACATTACCTCTCTGAAGGCAACTTGTCACAGCCGGCTAAACCTTCTTAAAACCCTTGCTCATCTTTCCTGGGGAGCTGATCGTCGAACTCTGCTTCGCCTACATTCAGCCCTCGTTTTATCGAAACTCGATTATGGTGACTAGATTTATTCCGCGGCCTCTCCTGCTACTCTCTCTAGCCTTAACTCTATCCATCACCAAGGCTTACGTTTGTGCCTTGGTGCTTTTCGCTCTTCCCCTGTTGAGAGCCTCTATACAGAAGCAAATGTTCCATCCTTGTCTGATCGCCGTGATGCCCATTGCCTTCGCTACTATGTACGCTCTCACGATCTACACAATCCTTCCATTTATAGAATGGTCACCGATATTAGTAGACATTCTTTATTCGTTCGCCGCCCCTGTTTGCTCCGTCCCTTTTCTCTTCGCCTACATTCACTCTTGTCTTCCCTTCAGTTACCACCTTTATATGTTCATGTAGCATCTCACTTTTCCCTACCCCCCTGGGAAGTTCCAGCTGTTCGGGTCTGTTCTTTCTCACTCCCTTGCTCGAAAGCTCAACTGCCTACGGTGGCTTCCCGCTCTCTTTTTCTTGATCACTTCCATTCCCATTCTCATGCCACTGCTGTGTACACAGATGGCTCTAAGTCTTCAGACGGCGTCGGATTCGCAGCAGTGTTTCCGGACAGCGTCGTGCGGGGACATTTACTATCTTCAGCTAGCATTTTTACTGCTGAACTGTATGCCATTCTTGCAGCACTTATTCGTATCGCATCTATGCCTATGTCATCATTTGTAGTAGTCTCAGACTCCCTTAGTGCTCTACAGGCTATACGAAAATTTGATACATCTCATCCCCTAGTTCTCCGTATCCAACTTTGGCTACGCCGTATCTCTACCAAACATAAAGATATTGTTTTTTGTTGGGTCCCTGGTCATGTCGACATACAGGGCAATGAACAGGCAGACACTGCTGCGCGGTCAGCAGTACATGACCTACCAATTTCCTATCGAGGTGTCCCATTTCTTGACTATTTTGCTACAATAGCTACCCACCTTCGCACCCGTTGGCAACAACGTTGGTCAACTCTGCTCGGTAACAAACTTCATTCTATTAAACCGAGCATAGGTTACTGGCCGTCTTCTTGTCATCAGTGCCGAGGTTGGGAGACCACTCTCTCCCGCCTTCGCATTGGCCACACTCGTCTTACTCATGGGTATCTCATGGAAAGGCACCCTGCTCCTCTCTGTGAGCAGTGTCAAGTTCCAGTATCGATTAGCCACATTCTGTTAGACTGCCCTCTCTATCAACGAGCACGCAGAATTTACCTCCAACGTCGTCTTCGTTCTACTACTCTCTCTTTACCTTCCCTTCTTGCTGATGGACCCTCCTTTAATCCTGACTCTCTCATTGACTTCTTGACAACGACTGATTTACTCCACAAACTCTGATGATACTTTTCGCACTCCCCTCAGCCCTTTCTAGTTCAGTCTCTTGCTGCCCTTTACCCTTTCACCATCCACTGCCCCGCTGTTATCCGTAACCTATTACTCATTCATCTCCCTTTTGCCACCTGATCCCCTCGCTTCCTTCCTGCCCTGCAGCGCTGTATAGTCCTTGTGGCTTAGCGCTTCTTTTTTGATTATAATATAATATGAAATGGTATAAAGTCAAACAAGAACTGCCCCCCCTTTTTTTTTTTGTCAGTGTACAAAATAAAGAGGTATATTATTCCTTAATATTTATTCACTATTTACAGTCGATTAGACTTCCATAATGCATAGTGGCAACAGTATCACAAAGAGCATGTTTAGGTTCAGATAAATTAGAAGCTGAGGTTAAGTGGTCACAAGGGTAACATGGGATTTGAAGTCAAATAGGCTAAAAGGCACATTAAAGAAATGGTGTAAAAATAATTAAAAATAAAGCAAGGGGTAATAAATGGGAATTGAGAAGGGTAATAAATGGGAATTGAGATTTTATGGGATAAAACAGGAAAATGAATTGTAAACAGAACAGAATGCTTAAAATTGGATAAGGTATAATGTCTTGGGCATCTGGATCCATTAACTCATAAAGATAATTCCTGTAAAATTTTAAAAACTCTTACTTAATGTGTTGCATGAGTCTAACATGAAATATCTTGAGCTACACTATACAGCAGACCCTCATATTACACGGTACTTACGTTCCTGAAAATGCCGTGTTAGATAAATCCGTGCTATATGAAATGAACTTACGGGAAAAGTAGGGTTATGTTCCTGGCACCCCCCGAAAATGCCAAACAACTTTTTTTTTAGATATCCAGATCTTACAAAAATAAAAATGATATTGTTTTTGTTGCTTAAGACTACAACAAAAATATTATTAACCTTAAATTGTGGTTGGTGTATGTCAGTGATTGTGAAGAGAGTGGAGATGCATGGTGTGGCCCTATTGGGCTGAGGTGGATGGTTGTTGGTTGTCGGCAGAAGTGGATGGTTGAGGTTCTGGTACTCAAGTCGATGGTTGTATTGGAATGTGCATAAATTCTGTAATATATCTCTGGCTTCTTTTACCCTGCAGTACATTATACATTATTCCAGAAGCTTGGTACTGCTAAGTTGGAGTCAGAGTCCATTGAGGCAACTAGTTTTTCATCACTTTTCTTGTATAGTAAGTTTATTCAGGTATACACAAATAGTTACATAGAATTATCATACATAGCAGTATGTGTGTAGAGAACCTAGGATAACCCAAAAAAGTCAGAGTGACTTATTTCCATTGGGGTCCTTTTACCTTATTATAATATAAAGGTTATAATATTTTCTTATTATTCTATAATGAAGATAACATTTTATCATACTAAAAAGACTATGTACTACACGAGGGTCATTGAGACTATCTACAATACGAGGGTCATTACTAGGAATGACTAAACTCACCGATGCTGTGGTTGTATTAATGATGATGTATTTGGAGGTAAAAATACAACTTTTACATGTGGGATCACATCCAGCAAAGCTTCTGGATGAGTACGGGAATTATCAAGAATAGAGAGCCTTGAATGCAAGGTTCTTGCTGTGCAGGTAAAGCTTGACCTCAGGAATAGTGATGCTTAAACCAGTCAATAAATATTTCCTCTGTCATCCATGCTGACTGGCTGACTTCCAAATTAGTGGTAGAGTTTTTATCTACACCTTTCAAAGCACGAGAAGAGTGGTAAATAACCATGGGCTTACACTTGAAATCACCTGACACATTACCGCAAAGGAGCAAGGTGAAACAATCCTTTGCTGCCTTGAAGCCTGGTGCACTTTTCTCTTGCTGACTGATACAAGTTCTTGTTGGCATTTTCTTCCAAAAATCACTTGTCTAGTCAGCATTAAACACTGTGTGGCTTGTAGCCACCCTCAGAAATAATTTCCTGAAATTCAGCAGGGAAATTACTTGCTGCTGTATGATCAGCTGAAGCACTTTCACCAGAAAACTTAATATTATGTATGTAACTTAACCCCTTTTCTTGCAACACTTGTGTGCCTACTGGGTGTCATGATTGCTTGGCAGATACAAGATATGGAAATTAAAATATCAAAACTATCCACAAACACAGCTAGCTCCTAGAAGAGAACGTTCCTAAACGAGTATGAATGGAAGGCTGGGATGGGGTGGCAGGGGACTGTGGTAGGACTACCCTGCAGAGACAGTGGTTTCACCCACAGCCAGGTGGCAGCCTGAGCTGGGGAAATATCCTGTGGGTGATACTCCAAATTTTTTCCCTCCCACAAACTGTACCGTGTTATGTTAATTTTATGAAGTGTTGTATAAAATTATGCTGCAATTTTTCAATAGTGTCATAACCAAAATGTGCCAAATAAATCTGCGTAATAAGGGTCTACTGTAATGTTCAGTTTCTCTCCTGAAATCTGGAAGGAAGCCCTCCAAAACAGAAAACTCTGACAACACTTAATTAACTTTAGTTCAAGAATACTACATCAAACTGAGTACCCTTAAGAATACAAATATCACAACCAATTTTAATTAAGATTCTTTACATCATTTTATATACAGTATGTGGAATTAGGCAGTTTGAAAGGTCATCTAAACTGTCCTATCTGAGTGCCTCTGCAAAGACAGTGATTATGTATAAGTGTTGAATGATTAAAGTTTTTTTTCTTTCTTTTTGGGTCACCCTGCCTCGGTGGAAATGGCCACGTTAAAAAAAAAAAAGTGGAATTAGCTTACTATAAAGTCCTCGAATAACACAGTGGACAAGTTCTATTAAATGAAATCTTGCTAACAGGACTGAAGAACAAATGAAGAAGTAGATCATGTTCTAGAGATAAAAAAAAATCCAAGTCTTGTAATTCATCCAAAAAAGGTTCCCCATTCTTTACAATGTCACTTGTTCATTGATCTGGAAGTTTGTGGAGGGGATTAATGTACCCATGTAAAGTACCTATGCATTATTATTATTATAATTAAAAAGAAGCACTAAACCACAAGGGCTAAGTACCCATGCAAATATGTAGCAAGAGGTATCAGCCATCAAAAGCCACATTTCCTTACCAAATTGTACCAAACATATGGGAACCTACCATACCTATACCAAATACAGTGGTACCCCAAGTTTTGGCCATAATTCGTTCCAGAAGGCTGTTCGGGTGCAGTTACTGAACGAATTTGTTCCCATAAGGAATAATGTAAATTAGATTAGTCTGTTTCAGACCCCCCAAAAATACTTACAAAAGCACTTACAATAATATACTTACATAACTGTTAGAGTTGGGAGCTGTACAAAACTTGGAGTACCACTGTACGTATATTCTAGATGAATATATTGAAAGTAATAACCAAGAAAAGTATAGCTCTATTGTACATTAATAAAAGTGGGAGAGATTATTCATATTGTTGGTTAAGGACTATGATCCTACGATCTGTACACGAGCCTGGCCTGCAGCGTGGAGGGCCATTATGGCATATTTTCTATTAACCCTATCAACTTCAAATAAAAATATTTTTCCTATCGGCAATGCAAGATCATCCCTCAATACACAACCTTTTTATTTAGTTACTTTTCATGCACAATCAAATCAACATCTTCAATAATTGTGTAAATACAGTAAGGTAGATAAATGATTTAGACACAGGAATGTGTAACTGCAGTGTAGCCATGAGTTACTAGCCTTTATGAACTGCAGGGTAGTGGGGAAACAGCCTGCGTCACGTTCAAATGGGATTTGGCATTCAAATTGGACGGATACATATTTTCCTGTAAATTTACAGTATGCTATACTGGTCTTCCTCACGGAGAGTTCAGGCTTGGGTACAACAATTCAATCGTGTTTTAATGAAAAATTATACTTAGGACTGCACTGCATATGCTAAATAACACTGACATTTAACTAGAAACTATTTGGCTAAGAAATTGTTCACTTTATTACCATGTCAATTACAGCATACAATACTTTTATACAAACATATTATGGCAAATATCAACAGTACATACCTGTTCTTATAATTAACAAGTGTTAGATATATCCCAAAATGGCAAATAGATAAGTGAATAAATTATAACAAAAAGTGTTAACATTTCCAAACCTTCCATCACTGTACATAGATTCTTAAATGTACTAAATACACTATAATACTGTACAGCATTAATATTGCAGTTTATAAATTAATCAACTTATGCACCTATGTATGGCATTCACACTCTATAAATAAACAAATGTATATCTCAAGAACTCCACAGTACGCAGCACCAAAGCAATTGTATACAAAGATATTGAAGTGATTAATAGATACTCTAGGGCAAGGACAGACAGAAAAGCCATTATATTCAAATTAGAAAATATGGACTACCATTGAGTACTCTAGTAAAAGTTATGTTTTTTTCAGAGTATAATAAGAATAAAGTTGATTTATATGGGCTTTCAGGCAGAGTTGGTCAGAAAATCTGAACTGCCTTTATACATTTTTTTTTAAATTTCTATCATGCATTAACATGTATTTTTGGTAAAACAACACTATACAATTCAGCTTAATCCTACTCCACCTACCTTCAATCAACTTAACTTACCAAACATTTTTCATTCTCAGGCTGATTGTTACAGTTATTGCAATTATGAATTTGCAATGCTTGTTGTTTTATAAGGAAAGATGGAAAGCCATCCAAAAAGCATGAAATATACAATATGTGTACTCGTCTATTTGCATTTGTATGGTTCAGGTCTTAGCTCCCATGTTTACACATTTTAATATATATGACGAGCTGTTGGAGAGAGAGCAGGGTAATATTTTGTGAAGGGATTCTAGGAAACTGGTCATGATTATTATTATTATAATCAAAAAGAAGCGCTAAGCCACAGGGGCTATACAGCACTGCAGGGTAGGGAAGGAAGCGAGGGTATTGGATGGCAGAAGGGAGGAGGGATGATCAGTAGGTTACAGAAAACAGCGGGGCAGGGGATAGTACGGGGGTAGAGGGTAGCAAAAGATTGAAGTAGAAAGGGCTGAAGGTATCAGAATTTGTGAAGTAAGTCAGTTGTTGTCAAAAAGTCAATGAGAGAGTCTGGATGAAAGGTGGGTCCATCAGCGAGAAGGGAAGGTAGAGAGAGAGCAGCAGAGCGAAGACGACGACGGAGGTAAATTCTGCGTGCTCACTGATAAAGTGGGCAGTCCAACAGAATGTGGCTGACTGATAATGGAACTTGGCAATTCTCACAGAGAGGAGCAGGGCGCCTCTCCATGAGATATCCATGAGTAAGACGAGTATGGCCAATGCGAAGACGGGAGTAGTCTCCCAACCTCGACACTGGTAATAAGAAGACGGCCAGTAACCTATACTCAGTTTAATAGATTGAAGTTTGTTGCCGAGCATAGTAGACCAACGTTGTTGCCAACGGGTGTGAAGTTGGGAAGATATTGCAGCAAAATAGTCCGTAAATGGAATACCTCTACATGAAACTGGTAGGTCATGTACTGCTGACCGCGCAGCAGTGTCTGCCTGTTCATTGCCCTGTACGTCAACATGACCAGGGACCCAACAAAAACAATATCTTTATGCTTGATAAAGATACGGCGTAGCCAAAGTTGGATACGGAGGACTAAGGGGTGAGGTGCATCAAATTTCTGTATAGCCTGTAAAGCACTAAGGGAGTCTGAGACAACCACAAATGATGACACAGGCATAGATGCAATACGGATAAGTGCTGTAAGGATGGCATACAATTCAGCAGTAAAAATACTAGCCGAAGATAGTAAATGCCCTTGTATGACGCTGTCCGGAAACACTGCTGCGAATCCTACACCATCAGAAGACTTAGAGCCATTTGTGTACACAGCAATGGCATGAGAATGAGTGAAAGTGGTCAAGAAAAAGAGAGCGGGAAGCGACCGCAGACAGTTGGGCTTTCGAGCAAGGGAGAGAGAAAGAACAGACTCGAACAGCTGGAACTTCCTAGGGGGCTAGGGAAAAGTGAGATGCTACATGTACATAGAAAGGTGGTAATTGAAGAGAAGACAAGAGCAAATGAAGGCGAAGAGAGAAGGGATGGAGTAAACAGGGGCGACGAACAAATAAAGAATGTCTACTAATATCAGTGACCATTCTATAAATGGAAGGATTGCGGAGATCATGAGAGTGAACATAGTAGCGAAGGCAATGGGCATCACAGCGATCGGATAAGGATGGAACGTTCGCTTCTGCATAGACGCTCTCGACAGGGGAAGAGCAAAAAGCACCAAGGCATAAACGTAATCCTTGGTGATGAATGGGGTTAAGGCTAGAGAGAGTAGCAGGAGATGCCGCTGAATAGATCTGGTCACCATAATCAAGTTTCGATAAGATAAGGGTGGAATGTAGGCGAAGGAGGGTTCGACGATCAGCTCCCCATGAAAGATGAGCAAGGGTTTTAAGAAGGTTCAGCCGGCTGTGACAAGTTGCCTTCAGAGAGGTAATGTGAGGTTTCCAGGATAACCTACGATCAAAGAGGAGGCCCAGAAACTTGACTGTATCACGTTCAGGGATACGGGAGCCATAGAGGTACAAAGGATGATCGGAGACGACAGAGCGTCTAGTGAAAGTAATTTGGTGGGTTTTAGTGCTGGAAAATTTAAACCCACGTGTGGTGGCCCAATTGGAAACACGGTCGACTGCATGCTGGAGAGAAACTGTAATAAGGTGACAGTCAGCGCCTGCACAGGCAATAGCGAAGTCATCAACATAGAGTGATGACCAAATATTTGATGGAAGACTAGAGGCCAAATCATTAACCCTTTGAGGGTTTTCGTCGTACTAGTACGTCTTACGCGTAGGGGTTTTTGACGTACTAGTACGCATAAATTCTAGCGGCCTCAAATCTAGTGGGAGAAAGCTGGTAGGCCTTCATATGAAAGAATGGGTCTATGTGGTCAGTGTGCACAGTCTAAAAAAAATCCTGCAGCACACAGTGCATAATGAGAAAAAAAAAACTTTGACCATTTTTTTGGAATAAATCAGCGACTTTGCAGTGTATTTTTGTATGGTATTTATTGTTGTATTCTAGTTTTCTTGGTCTCATTTTATAGAATGGAAGACATATTACAGAAATTGAGATGATTTTGGCTGGTTTTACAATGAAAGGTGCCTTGAAATTGAGCTCAAAGTAGCAGAAATGTTCGATTTTTACCAAACTTCAAAAGTAAACAAATCGTGCCAAGCGTGCAATACACGTCAACTGGTGAGTCTAATATTCTTTCACAAGTGCACCAATAATATTTATACCATTTTTTACACTAATGCAGTAGTCTGAATAACAGTAAATCTTATATTTTTTGTGAGAATAAAAATTCAAAATGGAAAGCAAAAGATTATAAGAGGGGCCTTGAGACGTGACTAATGACTAGAGGAAATGTCATTTTAGTGCCAGGAATGTCTTTCTTGTTTATTCTGGACCCTATTCGGAAATTGGCATCTTTTGAAATTTGTGTGAAATTGGCAAAATTGCTAAATTCTGACCACTGTACTGGATAGTTGAATTTCATAAATGGGTGGTTTCTTGCACCCATTCGATAGAAAAAATGGAGTTCTAGCGAAATATTCATGTTTTTTGTCGACTAGTACAGTGAAATTGGCCGAAAATGGGGCTCAAAGTGGGCAAAATCGCCGATGCGTAAACATCGCCGAGACCGCTAACTTTGCAAGAGCATAACTTCGTAAGTTTTCTATCAAATTTCAAACTTTTGGTGTCTTTATGATCGGGAAAAGATTCTCTATCTTTTCATAAGAGAAAATAATTTTTTTTTTTTTTTAAATTTGGCCGACCCTGAGAACGAGTTTCGGAGAGGGCCTGTCGACCCTCAAAGGGTTAATAGCAAGGAGAAAAAGTGTTGTGCTCAGAACACATCCCTGGGGGACACCTTCAGCTTGGATAAAGTCCGGGGAGATTATTATTATTATAATCAAAAAGAAGCGCTAAGCCACAAGGACTATACAGCGCTGCAGGGCAGGAAGGAAGCGAGGGCATCAGGTGGCAAAAGGGAGATGGATGAGCAACAGGTTACGGATAACAGCGGGGCAGTGGATGGTGAAAGGGTAAAGGGCAGCAAGAGACTGAACCAGAAAGGGCTGAGGGGAGTGCGAAAAGTATCATCAGAGTTTGTGGAGTAAATCAGTCGTTGTCAAGAAGTCAATGAGAGAGTCAGGATTAAAGGAGGGTCCATCAGCAAGAAGGGAAGGTAAAGAGAGAGTAGGAGAACGAAGACGACGTTGGAGGTAAATTCTGCGTGCTCGTTGATAGAGAGGGCAGTCTAACAGAATGTGGCTAATCGATACTGGAACTTGACACTGCTCACAGAGAGGAACAGGGTGCCTCTCCATGAGATACCCATGAGTAAGACGAGTGTGGCCAATGCGAAGGCGGGAGAGAGTGGTCTCCCAACCTCGGCACTGATGACAAGAAGACGGCCAGTAACCTATGCTCGGTTTAATAGAATGAAGTTTGTTACCGAGCAGAGTTGACCAACGTTGTTGCCAACGGGTGCGAAGGTGGGTAGCTATTGCAGCAAAATAGTCCAGAAATGGAACACCTCGATAGGAAATTGGTAGGTCATATACTGCTGACCGCGCAGCAGTGTCTGCCTGTTCATTGCCCTGTACGTCGACATGACCAGGGACCCAACAAAAAACAATATCTTTATGTTTGGTAGAGATACGGCGTAGCCAAAGTTGGATACGGAGAACTAGGGGATGAGATGTATCAAATTTTCGTATAGCCTGTAGAGCACTAAGGGAGTCTGAGACTACTACAAATGATGACACAGGCATAGATGCGATACGAATAAGTGCTGCAAGAATGGCATACAGTTCAGCAGTAAAAATGCTAGCTGAAGATAGTAAATGCCCTCGTACGACGCTGTCCGGAAACACTGCTGCGAATCCGACGCCGTCTGAAGACTTAGAGCCATCTGTGTACACAGCGGTGGCATGAGAATGAGAGTGGAAGTGATCAAGAAAAAGAGAGCGGGAAGCCACCGTAGGCAGTTGAGCTTTCGAGCAAGGGAGTGAGAAAGAACAGACCCGAACAGCTGGAACTTCCCAGGGGGGTAGGGAAAAGTGAGATGCTACATGAACATATAAAGGTGGTAACTGAAGGGAAGACAAGAGTGAAAGTAGGCGAAGAGAAAAGGGACGGAGCAAACAGGGGCGGCGAACGAATAAAGAATGTCTACTAATATCGGTGACCATTCTATAAATGGAAGGATTGTGTAGATCGTGAGAGCGTACATAGTAACGAAGGCAATGGGCATCACGGCGATCAGACAAGGATGGAACATTTGCTTCTGTATAGAGGCTCTCAACAGGGGAAGAGCGAAAAGCACCAAGGCACAAACGTAAGCCTTGGTGATGGATAGAGTTAAGGCTAGAGAGAGTAGCAGGAGAGGCCGCGGAATAAATCTGGTCACCATAATCGAGTTTCGATAAAACGAGGGCTGAATGTAGGCGAAGCAGAGTTCGACGATCAGCTCCCCAGGAAAGATGAGCAAGGGTTTTAAGAAGGTTTAGCCGGCTGTGACAAGTGGCATTCAGAGAGGTAATGTGAGGTTTCCAGGTTAACCGACGGTCAAAGCGAAGGCCTAGAAACCTGACTGTATCACGTTCGGGGATACGGGAGCCATAGAGATACAAAGGATGATCGGAGATAACAGAGCGTCTAGTGAAAGTAATTTGGTGAGTTTTGGTACTTGAAAATTTAAACCCATGTGTGGTGGCCCAAGTGGAAACACGGTCGACCGCATGCTGGAGAGAACCTGCAATAAGGTGACAGTCAGCGCCTGCACAAGCAATAGCGAAGTCATCAACATAGAGTGATGACCAAATATTGGGTGGAAGAACAGAGGCCAAATCATTTATAGCAAGGAGAAAAAGTGTTGTGCTTAGAACACATCCCTGAGGGACACCTTCAGCTTGGACGAAGTCCGGGGAAAGAACATTATTGACTCGAACACGGAAATGTCTGTCAGTTAAAAAGTTCTTAAGGAAGGATGGTAGATTGCCTCGGAGGCCTAAGGAATGGGCCTGGGCCAAAATATTATACCTCCAAGTTGTGTCATATGCCTTCTCAAGGTCAAAAAATATGGCAATAACTGAGTGATTATTCGCAAAGGCATTACGAACATACGTATCCAAGCGTAGTAAGGGGTCTATGGTAGAACGACCCTTACGAAAGCCATATTGACTAGCGGAGAGACTGTTGTGAGTCTCTAAATACCACATTAAACGTCGATTTACGAGGCGTTCCATCACTTTGCAAACTGCACTTGTAAGAGCGATGGGGCGATAGTGGGAGGCATCATGTCCTGTAGTACCCGGTTTGCGGAAAGGGAGAACAATGGCAGATTTCCACAGCTGGGGAAGAACTCCTTGTGCCCAAATAAGATTGAAGAGGTGTAAGAGGACTACAAGGGCTGACCGATGTAAATGTTGTAACATACGAATATGAATGTCATCAGGCCCAGCTGCCGATGATCGGCAAGCTGAGAGCGTTGCCTCCAGTTCTTGAAGTGTAAAAGGCACATTATACTGTTCTTCTCCGAGAGAAGAAAAGTCCAAGGGTACTAACTCTCTGGCAGACTTTGAGGAAAGAAACGAGGGGCATAGATGGAGCCCTCGGGAAATACGGACCAGATGTGTGCCAAGTTCAATGGCAACGTCGAGAGGGTTTGCTATATCAACACCAGTGACCCGTAGAACAGGAGCCGGGTCAGGAGAGTATTTACCACTCAATTTCCTCACTTTTTTCCAGACTGCACTCATAGAAGAAGCAGAGGTGATGGTGGAAACATAGTCTCGCCAACAAGTGCGTTTAGCTTCACGGATGACTCGGCGAGCGATCGCACGCTTCTGCTTAAAATCAACAAGTCTCTCAGCGGTTCTATTGTACCGGTACCTGCCCCATGCAGCACGTTTCAAACGTACTGCACGAGCACAAGCAGGAGACCACCAAGGCACGCACTTCTGAGAATGCCTGCCTGAGGTGTGGGGTATAGAATGAGAAGCTGCGGTATAAACTGATGTCGAGAAGATGTGTAGGAGCTCATCAATGGAGGATGAAGAAGGAACCTCACTAAAAGCAGTGAGGTGTGAGTAAAGATCCCAATTTGCCCGATCAAATTGCCAGCGAGGCCTACGGGAAGGTGGTGAATAGGAAGGAGAAGTAAGAATGATCGGAAAATGATCGCTGTCATGTAAGTCTGGTAGAACAGACCAGGTGAAGTCTAGTGCAGTGGAGGAAGAGCAGACTGATAGATCGATGCAAGAGAGAGTATGAGTACGAGGATCAAAATGGGTGGGAGTACCCGTATTTAAAACATGGAGGGGGTGAGAGGCAAGAAAAGCCTCCAACTGAATGCCACGTGAGTCACAATGAGACCCCCCCCAGAGGAAATGGTGGGCATTAAAATCACCAAGTAACAGAAGTGGTGGTGGTAAGGATGAAACAAGAAAGGCAAAGTCTGGGATAGAAAATGCTCGAGAAGGAGAGAGATATAAAGAACATATTGTAAACCACTTATTCAAGTGGATACGGGCTGCAGTGTAATGCAGCGAGGTATGGACAAATAGTTGACAGTACGGAATATCATTGCGTAGAAGAAGGGCACTTTCATTAAAGGTCCCATCTGAGAAAGGATCCGAAGAATACAATAAATTATAGCCTGAGATAGGTTGGAAAACAGCCGAGTGTAATTTTGGTTCTTGTAAGCAAGCACCAACAGGGGAAAACCTGGAAAGCAACATCTGAAGCTCACCCCGATTACCCCTGAGGCCGCGGATATTCCACTGTAAATAGGCCATGATTGGCGATGAAGAAAATATCAGGAATCTGTAGGTAAAGGCACCTACGGACTAGAGGGGTTAGAAAAGTCAACGTGTGGTGGCATTGGAAGATGTTCAAGTAGCGAAGGAACGGAGCGTTGCGAAGAATGGGGTTGTGAAGATGGAGGAGAGGGAAGAGAAGGAACAGGAAGTGAATCAGTGTCCATTGAAGGTTTAGTCTCTGCAATATATTCTGAAATGGCTTCAAGTGTTTCTGAATTCAAAGATGTATGGGAAACCATATTGGAGATAGGAGGAGGAGGGTGAGTAAAGATTGGGACAGTAATGGACTGTACCAAAGTAGAGGGGGAGGGAAAAGTGTAAGGGACTGGAGATGAAGTGTGGGGGGGGACAGAAGAGGTAGAAACCTGGGAGGTGACAGAAGAGGGAGAAACTTGGGAGGGGACGGGGGTGGAAGGCATAGTACGAGGAGGAGGGTGAATCTCCACACTTGTAATAGAGCCAGAGAGAGGGGAAGAACTAGGTACAGAGACTGGAAAGGTAACGTGTGGAGGTGGAAGAAGGGAAGGAAGGGGCAAAGAAGATTTGAGCAATGTGGATTTTTTGGACTTCTGAGTAGAGGGGCGATTGGTATTAGGTGTCGTACGAGGTCTTGTCGATACTGGGGCTTGTGAGGAAGGACGCGAAGATGTGAGAACAGACTGAGTTGTAGTCGGGACGTCAGAGCCAAGGACAGCAAAAGGATTAGATGCCGTAATGGCTATGGGAGGGGTAACAACAGAGGAGGCTGCAGAAGATGGGACCCCAGAAGTGGGGGGATGTTTGGAAACACGAGAATAAGAAACACGGGGTAGTCTCCCTTGGAGGCGGAGATGAGTAACTGCCATAGCATAAGGGAGACCTTCTGCCTCTTTGAGGCAACGGATTTCACGTTCATTTAAGTAGACCTGGCAACGGCGGGAGTACGAAGGGTGAGCTTCATTACAATTAAGGCAAGATGGAGGTTGACTGCAAGATGTATTAGAATGGTTGTCGGCACCACAGACTGGGCATTCGGCCATAGATCTGCAATATTTCGCTGGGTGACCAAAACGCCAGCAATTTCTACATTGTTGCGGTGTAGGTATCACCTTTCGAACTTGTAACCGATGTCCCGCGACATATACAGAGGACGGGAGTTCTCGGCTGTCAAAAGTTAAACGAGCCACATTGCAAGGGTAACGTCTCCGCCCCCGGGCAGGAAGGACATAAGTGTCTACTTTGAGGATTGGGAGATCCTGGAGTTCCAGCTGTTCAAAAATGTCATTGCCACATGACTGGAAATTCTGTTGGACTATGGTATGGGGCAGAATGACAGTACCACTACAAGAATTGAGAGAAAGATGTTTTTCAATAGTGATAGGAGTAGTATCGATATTCGAAAGGAGAGAAAGATCATGAGCTTGGGTAGCATTCTGGACAGTGACGATGCGCGTACCGCTCTTGAGAGCGTGAAATGAAATATCTCTGCCAACATGACGCAGGAGCGCTTTGGCAATACTATGGTCAGAAAGGTAGGCAGAAGAAGAAGTTGGTCTTAAAGTAAAGAATTTAGTCCATTGTGTGGTCCGAAACTGAGCGTGGAGAGGGAGTGCTTGACGTGTCGGTCGTTTCCGAGTAGAATGGGAAGGTAACGACGGAGCATCATCAGGAGATTGACGTTGGCGTTTAGGAGTAGGACCGGAGTTGGTCCGGCATGAAATGGGTGGGCGATTCGAAAATTGCCGTACCGTAGAGGGAGAAGCCGGAAGCATAGTCAAAGGAGAGCGGAGTTCAGACAAATCGAAGGAGTCAGTCGAAGCCCCGGTACCTGAAGCGGGTGAGGAAACAGCACCAGCAAGAGGTACAGGGGCATCAGGAGTGTCCGAAGAGTGGTCTAAACACAAGGCAGGGTCAGAATGGGGTGCGGTATCAAGAAGGGGCCCGGGGGTAGTGGTTTCATGGACTAGGGCTGCCATGGTTAGGTTACTCCTTTGCTTTTTGTTTTTAAGAAAAAAAAAGAAAGAAGAAAAGAAAATAAAAACAAAAAAAAGAATAAAAAAAGGGGGGAGCGGGGAGGAATAGTTCCCAGGAGGAATGAAAGGGCCGGAAATCTCCCTCCGCGCCCAAGAGGACTCGACACCGCTAGTAGCGCAGATGCAGCATGGAACCCGTGCCATACCCTACCCTTCATGCCAGTAAACCAGCAATCCGGGATAGCAACCTCACATCTGCCGAGCTACCTCGGTGGACAAAAGAGAGGGCGGCCGGATATCCGCCACAAAGCATACCTCCTTCAGCCACCACCCCCGGAATCCGAAAGGTGGCTTCCAGAGATACACCCGTCGCCCAAAAGACACCCAAAGCTACTCCGGGATACCGGAGAGGGATCGGGACATCCCTAGGCAATCCAGATTCCACGGCAAACTACGCCACCGCCAAGAAACCTCAACGGAATGGGATCGACCCCGGTGTCCTTTCCCCTACCTAGGAACTAGCGCGCCTGTGGGAGAAATCACGAAGGCTAAAAAGAGGAAGGGCAAAAGGGAGGGGTGAGGAGGAGGAGGAGGAATGGAAAAAGGGGAGGATGGGGAGGATGGGATAGGGGAGGGGAGAATGGGGGGTAATTAGGTTCGGTCTGAGGAAGAAGACCGACAGGGCTAATTCCTCAGACCAAGAGCCTCTTCACCACGCCAAGGAGCCCCCCTTGAAGAGGTTTGAATTTCATAAATGGGTGGTTTCTTGCACCCATTCGATAGAAAAAATGGAGTTCTAGCGAAATATTCATGTTTTTTGTCGACTAGTACAGTGAAATTGGCCGAAAATGGGGCTCAAAGTGGGCAAAATCGCCGATGCGTAAACATCGCCGAGACCGCTAACTTTGCAAGAGCATAACTTCGTAAGTTTTCTATCAAATTTCAAACTTTTGGTGTCTTTATGATGGGGAAAAGATTCTCTATCTTTTCATAAGAGAAAATAATTTTTTTTTTTTTTTTTAAATTTGGCCGACCCTGAGAACGAGTTTCGGAGAGGGCCTGTCGACCCTCCTTGAACACAGAGCTTGGAAGTCCGGGGAGAGCACATTATTAACCCAAACACGGAAATGCCTGTCAGTTAAAAAGTTCTTAAGGAAGGATGGTAGATTGCCTCGAAGGCCTAAGGAGTGGGCTTGGGCTAAAATATTATACCTCCAAGTTGTGTCACATGCCTTCTCAAGGTCAAAAAATATGGCAATAACTGAGTGGTTATTCGCAAAGGCATTACGAACATACGTATCCAAGCGTAGTAAGGGGTCTATGGTAGAACGTCCCTTACGAAAGCCATATTGACGAGTGGAGAGACTGTTGTGTGTCTCTAAATACCACACTAAACGTCTATTTACTAGGCGTTCCATCACTTTGCAAACTGCACTGGTAAGAGCAATGGGACGATAGTGTGAGATTTCATGTCCCGTAGTGCCTGGTTTGCGAAAAGGGAGAACAATGGCAGATTTCCACATCTGTGGAAGAACTCCTTGTGACCAAATAAGATTGTAAAGGCGTAATAGGACTGCAAGGGCTGACTGATGTAAATGTTGTAGCATACGAATATGAATGTCGTCAGGCCCAGCTGCCGATGATCGGCAAGCTGAGAGTGTTGCCTCCAGTTCTTGAAGTGTAAAAGGCACATTATACTGTTCTTCTCTGAGAGAAGAAAAGTCCAAGGGTGCTAACTCTCTGGCAGACTTTGAGGAAAGAAATGAGGGGCATAGATGGAGTCCCCGAGAAATATGGACCAGATGATTGCCAATTTCATTGGCAACATCTAGTGGGTTTGCTATATCAACACCGGCAACCCGCAGAACAGGAGCCGGGTCAGGAGTATATTTACCACTCAGTTTTCGTACTTTTTTCCAGACTGCACTCATAGAGGAAGCAGAGGTGATGGTGGAGACAATCTCGCCAGCAAGTGCGTTTAGCGTCACGGATGACACGGCGAGCGATCGTACGCTTCTGCTTAAAATCAAGAAGTCTCTCTGTGGTTCTATTGTACCGGTACCTGCCCCATGCAGCGAGTTTCAAACGTACTGCACGAGTACAAGCAGGAGACCACCAAGGCACGCATTTCTGAGAATGCCTGCCCGAAGTTTGGGGTATAGAATGAGAAGCTGCGGTTAAAACGGAGGACGAGAAGAGGTGTAAAAGCTCATCGATAGAGGACGAAGAAGGAACCTCTCTAAAAACAGTTAGGTGTGAGTAAAAGTTCCAATTTGCCTTATCAAACTGCCAGCGTGGGATGCGAAGAGGTGGTGAATATGAAGGGGAAGTAAGAATGATTGGGAAATGATCGCTGTCATGTAAGTCCGGAAGAACAGACCAAGTGAAGTCTAATGCGGTGGAGGAAGAGCAGACTGAGAGATCGATGCAAGAGAGAGTGTGAGTCCAAGGATCAAAATGGGTGTGAGTACCTGTATTTAAAACATGGAGGGGGTGGGTGGCAAGAAAAGCCTCTAACTGAATGCCACGGGAATCACAGCGAGACCCCCCCCCCAGAGGAAATGGTGGGCATTAAAATCGCCGAGTAACAGGATTGGTGGCGGTAATGACGAAACAAGAAAGGCAATATCCGGAATAGATAATGCCCGAGAAGGAGAGAGATATAAAGAACAGAGCATATACCACCTATGCAAGTGGATACGGGCTGCTGTGTAATGCAGTGAAGTACGAACAAATAGCTGATGGTACGGAATATCAGTGCGTAGAAGAAGGGCACTTTCATTAAAGGTCCCACCAGGAAAATGATCTGAAGAATACAATAAATTATAGCCTGAGATGGGAGAGATAACAGCAGAGTGTAATTTTGGTTCCTGTAAGCAAACACCAACAGGGGAAAACTGGGAGAGTAATATCTGAAGCTCACCCCGATTACCCCTGAGGCCGCGTATATTCCGCTGTAAATAGGCCATGATTGGCAATGATAAAGATACCTGAAATCTGCAGGTAAGGGTTCCTACGGACTAGAGGGGTTAGAAAAGTCCACATGCGGAGGCAGTGGAAAACGTTCAAGCAGCAAAGCAACGGTGCGCTGTGAAGAAAGGAGTTGCGCAGATGGAGCGGAGGGTGGATCAGTGTCCATTGATGGTTTGGTCTCTGCAATATATTCAGAGATTGCTTCAAGTGTTTCGGAATTCAGAGACGTCATATGGGAGACAATATTGGAAATGGTAGGGGGAGGATGAGTAAAGATTGGAACTGTATTGGACTGTACCAAGGTAGGGGGGGGGGGAAAGGGTGGAGGGAACTAGAGAAGCGTGGAAGGGGACAGAAGAGGCAGAAACCTGGGAGGTGGCAGAAGAGGAAGAAACTTGGGAGGGAACAGGGGAGGAAGGTACAGTATGAGGAGGAGGGTGAACCTCTACACTTGTAACAGAGCCAGTGAGAGGGGGAGAACCAGGTACAGAGACAGGGAAGGGAAAATGAGGAGGTGGAAGATGGGTAGGAGGTGTTAACAGACCTTTTTTTGACTTTTGAGAAGTAGAGGGACGATTGGGAGGAGGTGTCATACGAGATCTCGTCGCTACTGAGGCTTGTGAGAGAGAACACGAAGCAAGATAAGACTGAGGCGTTGAAGTAGGGACGTCCGAGCCGAGGACACCAAAAGAATTAGATACAGGAGTGACTATGGGAGAGGTAACCACAGAGGTGGGTGCAGAAGATGGGATACAAGAAGTGGGGGGACGTTTTGAAACACGAGAATAAGAAACACGAGGTAGTCTCCCTTGGAGGCGGGGATGAGAAACTGCCATGGCATAAGGGAGACCTTCTGCCTCTGAGGTAATGGATTTCCCGCTCGTTTAAGTAGACTTGACAACGGCAAGAGTACGAAGGGTGAGCCTCATGACAATTAAGGCAAGAGGGAGGTCAATTGCAAGACGTATTAGAATGGTCATCGGCACCACAGACTGGGCATTCGGCGATAGATCTGCAATATTTCACTGGATGGCCAAATCGCCAGCAATTTCTACACTGTTGCGGTGTAGGGATCACCTTTCGAACTTGTAACCGATGTCCTGCTACATAAACTGAGGATGGGAGTTCACGGCTGTCAAAAGTTAAACGAGCCACATTGCTAGGGTATCGTCTCCGCCCGCGGGCAGGAAGAACATAAGTGTCTACCTTGAGGATTGGGAGATCTTGGAGTTCCAGCTGTTCAAGAATGTCAGTGCCACATGTCTGGAAATTTTGTTGAACTATGGTATGGGGCAGAATGACGGTACCACTACAAGAATTGAGGGAATGATGTTTTTCAATAGTGACAGGAACAATATCGATATGGGAAAGACGAGAAAGCTCATGAGCCTGGGTAGCATTCTGTACGGTGATGATGGGCGTACCGCTCTTAAGAGCATGAAAAGAAATATCTTTACCAACATGGCGTAGGAGTGCCTTGCCAATACTGTGGTCAGAAAGATAGGCAGTAGAGGAAGTCGGTCGTAAAGTGAAGAATTTAGTCCATTGTGCAGTCTGAAACTGAGCGTGGAAAGGTAGTAAAGGACGTGTCGATCTTTTCTGAGAAGAACGAGAAGGTGGAGAAGTATCATCAGCAGGTAATTGTCGTTGGTGTTTAGGCGTGGAACCAGAGTTGGTCCGACGTGGAACGGGCCGGCGATTCAAAAATTGCCGCACCTTAGAGGGAGAGGCCGGAAGCATAGTCAGAGGAGAGCGAAGGTCAGATAAATCGAAGGAGTCGGTCGAGGCCTCAGTACCTGAAGCGGGTGAGGAAACAGCACCGGCAAGAGGTACAGAGGCATGAGGAGTGTCCGAAGAGTGGTCCAAAGACGAGGCGGGGTCAGAAAGGGGTGCGGTATCAAGAAGGGGCCCGGGGGAATCAGGTTCATGGACTAGGGCTGCCATGGTTAGGTTACTTCTTTTTGTTTTTAAGAAAAAAAAAGAAAGAAAAGAAAATAAAAATAAAGAAAAGAATAAAATAAAGGGGGGACAGTTCCTAGGAGGAATGAAAGGGCCAGAAATCTCCCTCTGCGCCCAAGAGGACCTCAGCACTGCAAGTAGCGCAGATGTAGCATGGAACCCGTGCCATACCCTACCCATCATGCCAGTAAACCGGCAATCCGGGATAGCAACCTCACATCTGCCGAGCTACCTCGGTGGGCAAATGAGAGGGCGGCCGGAAATCCGCCACAAAGCATACCTCCTTCGGCCACCACCCCCGGAATCCGAAAGGTGGCTTCCAGAGATACACCCGTCGCCCGAAAGACACCCAAAGCCACCCTCCGGGATACAGGAGAGGGATCGGGACATCCCCAGGCAATCCAGATTCCATGGCAAACTACGCCTCAACGGAATGGGATGGACCCCGGTACCCTTTCCCCTACCTAGGAACTAGCGTGCCTGTGGAAAAAAAAAAAAAAAAAAAAGGCCAAAAAGGAAGGGCAAAAGGGAGGGGTGGGGAGGAGGAGGAGGAGGAAAGGAAAAAGGGGAGGATGGGATAGGGAACGGGGGATTGGGGGGTAATTAGGTTCGGTCTGAGGAAGGAAACCGACAGGTCTAATTCCTCAGACCAAGAGCCTCTTCACCACACGAAGGAGCCCCCCTTGAAGAGGTGGCAGTTTGGAGGGACTTCTAAACTGTCACATCTAAGCACTTCTGCAAAGACAGTGATTATGTATGAGTGAGGTGAAAGTGTTGAATGACAATGAAAGTATTTTCTTTTTGGGGATTTTCGTTTTTAGGTCACCCTGCCTCGGTGGGAGACAATCAATGTGTAAAAAAAAAAAAATACACAGACACACACACCATGTTAGGGACACTACCAGAGAGAGAAGGGAGGATGAACCAGCAAGACTGGACCTAATGTTCACCCCGAGTAGCTCGGATATTGAGGACATCACATATGAAAGGCCCCTTGGAGCCAGTGATCATGTGGTTCTGAGCTTTGAATACATAGTAGAGTTACAAGTGGAGAGGGTAACAGGAGCAGAATGGGAAAAGCAAAACTATACAGGTATGAGGACCTTCCTGTAGGAGGTTCAGTGGGAAAGAGAATTGGTAGGAAAGTCAGGAAACGAAATAGACTACATAACAAAATGCAAGGAGGCAGAGGAAAGGTTTGTTCCCAAGGACGAGAGAAATAATGGGAAGACCAGAACGAGCCCTTGGGTTACCCGAAGGTGTAGGGAGGCAAAAACTAAGTGCACTAGAGAATGGAAAAAGTACAGAAAGCAAAGGGCCCAGGAAAATAAAAATTAGTCAAAGAGCCAGAAACGAGTATGCACAGAAAAGGAGGGAGGCCCAGCGACAGTACGAAAATAACACAGCATCAAAAGTCAAGTCCAACCCAAAACTGCTGTATAGCCACATCAGAAGGAAGATAACAGTCAAGAACCAGGTAATCAGGCTGAGGAAAGAAGGTTGGGAGCTCACAAGAAATGACCAAGATGTATGTAAGGAGCTCAACACGAGATTTAAGGAAGTATTTACAGTGGAGACAGAAAGGACTCTGGGAAGACAGAACAGAGGGGTACACCAACAATGGATATACCAACAAGTGTTGGATGAAATAACACACAACCGAGGAGGTGAAGAAGCTACTAAGTGACCTTGATACCTCAAAGGCGTTGGGACCGGACAACATCTCTCCACAGGTCTTTAGAGAGGGAGTAGAGACGCTGTGTGTACCACTAACCACAATTTTCAACACATCCATCGAAACTGGGCAACTACCTGAGGTATGGAAGACGGCAAATGTAGTCCCCAATTTTAAGAAAGGAGACAGAAATGAGGCACTAAACTACATACCAGTGTCACTGATGTGTATAGTATGCAAAGTCATGGAAAATCTTTCAGCTCCTGCACCCAACATCTTGCTCCTGGGATATTTCAACTAAAGGCACCTAAAATGGAGGAATATAGCAAATAATAATAGCAGTAATAACACCAGGAGGCAGCTCTGATGAAAACTCATACTCACACGAGCTTTTAAATCTCTGCACAAAATTCAATTTAAACCAGCAAATAATAGAGCCTACTAGACTGGAGAATACACTAGACCTCATCTTCACTAACAATGATGATCTGATAAGAAATGTCACCATATCAAAAACAATATACTCAGATCACAACATAATTGAGGTTCAGACATGCATGCGCGGAGCCCCAGACCGACATAATGAGACTAGTCACGAGGGAGCATTCACCAAATTCAACTTCAATAACAAAAACATAAAGTGGGACCAAGTAAACCAAGTCCTAACCAATATAAGCTGGGAAGATATACTAAGCAACACAGACCCCAACTTATGCCTAGAACAGATTAACTTGGTGGCACTCGATGTATGCACAAGGCTTATTCCTCTAAGAAAAAGGAGGAGTAGATGTAAAATAGAAAGACAGGTGCTCCCTTTACAGGCGACAGAAAAGAATAACAGAGCGGCTAAAAGAGGTCAATATATCTGAAATGCGTAGGGAGACACTGGTCAGAGAAATAGCAAGCATTGAACTTAAGCTAAAGGAGTCTTATAGGAGTCGAGAATCGCGGGAAGAGCTAAAAGCCATAAATGAAATCGAAAGAATCCCGAAGTATTTCTTCTCCTATGCCAAATCAAAGTCGAGAACAACGTCCAGTATTGGGCCCTTACTTAAACAAGATGGGTCCTACACAGATGACAGCAAGGAAATGAGTGAGCTACTCAGGTCCCAATATGACTCAGTTTTTAGCAAGCCACTAACCAGACTTCGAGTCGAAGATCAAAATGAATTTTTTATGAGAGCCACAGAATTTGGTTAACACAAGCCTATCTGATGTTATCCTGACGCCAAATGACTTCGAACAGGCGATAAATGACATGCCCATGCACTCTGCCCCAGGGCCAGACTCATGGAACTCCGTGTTCATCAAGAACTGCAAGAAGCCCCTATCACGAGCCTTTACCATCCTATGGAGAGGGAGCATGGACACGGGGGTCATCCCACAGTTACTAAAAACAACAGACATAGCCCCACTCCACAAAGGGGGCAGTAAAGCAACAGCAAAGAACAACAGACCGATAGCACTAACATCCCATATGAAGATTGAGACACTTATGCAGCATATGGGAATCTTTATTCAGGAAACGTTTCGCCACACAGTGGCTTCATCAGTCCAATACAAAGAGGAAGGCGTAAGGAGAGGAGGAGTATGAGGTAATCAGTCCCTCAGCCTGGAGTCGAAGTGTTCATACTCCTCCTCTCCTTACGCCTTCCTCTTTGTATTGGACTGATGAAGCCACTGTGTGGCGAAACGTTTCCTGAATAAAGATTCCCATATGCTGCTTAAGTGTCTCAATCTTCAACTTGTCGGTTTTTCAAACCATTCATCACAACATCCCATATCATAAAAATCTTTAAAAGGGTCCTAAGAAGCAAGATCACCACCCATCTAGAAACCCATCAGTTACACAACCCAGGGCAACATGGGTTTAGAACAGGTAGCTCCTGTCTGTCTCAACTATTGGATCACTACGACAAGGTCCTAGATGCACTAGAAGACAAAAAGAATGCAGATGTAATATATACACTTTGCAAAAGCCTTCGACAAGTGTGACTATGGCGTAATAGCACACAAAATGCGTGCTAAAGGAATAACAGGAAAAGTCGGTCGATGGATCTATAATTTCCTCACTAACAGAACAGAGTAGTAGTAGTCAACAGAGTAAAGTCCGAGGCAGCTACGGTGAAAAGCTCTGTTCCACAAGGCACAGTACTCACTCCCATCTTGTTTCTCATCCTTATATCTGACATAGACAAGGATGTCAGCCACAGCACCGTGTCTTCCTTTGCAGATGACACTCAAATCTGCATGACAGTGTCTTCCATTGCAGACACTGCAAGGCTTCAGGCGGACATCAACCAAATCTTTCAGTGGGCTGCAGAAAACAATATGAAGTTCAACGATGAGAAATTTCAATTACTCAGATATGGTAAACACGAGGAAATTAAATCTTCATCAGAGTACAAAACAAATTCTGGCCACAAAATAGAGCGAAACACCAACGTCAAAGACCTGGGAGTGATCATGTCGGAGGATCTCACCTTCAAGGACCATAACATTGTATCAATCGCATTTGCTAGAAAAATGACAGGATGGATAATGAGAACCTTCAAAACTAGGGAGGCCAAGCCCATGATGACACTCTTCAGGTCACTTGTTCTATCTAGGCTGGAATATTGCTGCACACTAACAGCACCTTTCAAGGCAGGTGAAATTGCTGACCTAGAAAATGTGCAGAGAACCTTCACGGCGCGCATAATGGAGATAAAACACCTCAATTACTGGGAGCGCTTGAGGTTCCTAAACCTGTATTCCCTGAAACGCAGGCGGGAGAGATACATGATTATATACACCTGGAAAATCCTAGAGGGACTAGTACCGAACTTGCACACGAAAATCACTCACTACGAAAGCAAAAGACTTGGCAGACGATGCAACATCCCCCCAATGAAAAGCAGGGGCGTCACTAGCATGTTAAGAGACCATACAATAAGTGTCAGGGGCCCGAGACTGTTCAACTGCCTCCCAGCATACATAAGGGGTATTACCAACAGACCCCTGGCAGTCTTCAAGCTGGCAGTGGACAAGCACCTAAAGTCAGTTCCTGACCAGCCGGGCTGTGGCTCGTACGTTGGTTTGCGTGCAGCCAACAGTAACAGGCTGGTTGATCAGGCTCTGATCCACCAGGAGGCCTGGTCACAGACCGGGCCGCGGGGGCGTTGACCCCCGGAACTCTCTCTAGGTAAACTCCAGGAGAAGAGTGATGGAGCACCTGAAACGGAACAAGATTATAAACGACAACTAGAATGAAGTCATGGAAGACAAATCCTGTCACAAACCTACTGGAGTTTTATGACAAGGTAACAGAAGTAAGACACGAGAGGGGTGGGTTGATTGCATTTTCTTGGACTGCAAGAAGGCCTTCGACACAGTTCCTCACAAGAGATTAGTGCAGAAGCTAGAGGATCAGGCACGTATAACAGGAAAGGCACTGCAATGGATCAGAGAATACCTGACAGGGAGGCAACAACGAGTCATGGTACGTGACGAAGTATCACAGTGGGCACCTGTGATGAGCAGGGTCCCACAGGGGTCAGTCCTAGGACCAGTGCTATTTTTCGTACATGTGAATGACATGATGGAATGGATAGACTCAAAAGTGTCCCTGTTTGCAGATGATGTGAAATTAATGAGGAGAATTAAATCAGATGAGCATCACGCAGAGCTACAAAGAGACCTGGACAGGCTACAAGTCTGGTCCAGCAACTAGCTTCTTGAATTTAACCCTGCCAAATGCAAAGTTATGAAGATCAGGGAAAGACAAAGATGACCACAGACAGAGTATAGGCTAGGCAGCGAAAGACTGCAAACCTCACTCAAGGAGAAAAATCATCGGGTGAGTACAATACCAAGCTCGTCCCCGGAAGCACACATCAACCAGATAACTGCTGCAGCATATGGGCACCTGGCAAACCTGAGAATAGCATTCTGATACCTCAGTAAGGAATCGTTCAAGACTCTCTACACCGTGTATGTCAGGCCCATACTGGAGTACGCAGTACCAGTTTGGAACCCATACCTGCTCAGGCACGTCAAGAAATTAGAGAGAGTGCAACAAGACTAGTTCCAGGGCTAAGGGGAATGTCCTACAAAGAAAGGTTAAGGGAAATCGGCCCGACAACAGTGGAGGACACGAGGGTTAGGGGAGACATGATGAGAACATACAAAATACTGCGAGGAATAGATAAGGCGGACAGAGACAGGATGTTCCAGAGAGGGGACATATAAACAAGGGGTTACAATTGGAAGTTAAGACTCAGATGAGTCAAATGGATGTTAGGAAGTATTTCTTCAGTTGTCAGGAAGTGGAATAGTCTGGCAAGTGATGTAGTGGAGGCAGGAACCATACATAGTTTTAAGATTGGGTATGATAAAGCTCATGGAGCAGGGAGAGAGAGGATCTAGTAGCGACCAATGAAGAGGCAGGGCCAGGAGCCGTGTCTCAACCCCTGCAATCACAACTGAGTACACACACACAGTGTCAGATTTGATTACTGGAGGTGGGCAGGGCAGTGCATGCACCCTGAAGGAGGGGTGGGGATGTTGCAGTTGGAGGGTTAATTTGAATTTTGATGTCTGCTCACTTCTGGAAAGCAATGACGAATGAACAATGGTTAATGTATTTTTTCCTAACTCAATGGTTGTCTCCTGCCAAAGCAGGGTAAACCAAAAACAACAACACATACACTATCATTTATCCATTTTATTGCCATCTTTCCAGAAGTGTGCTGACATCATAAATCACCCTCCACCTGGAACATCCCCACCCCTCCAAGGTGCAGGCACTGCCTTTCCAATCTACTGGAATGAAACCTTACTAATTGGTTTCCCTGAATCCCTTCAAAAATGTCACCTTCCTCATACTCCAACAGTACGTCAGTTCCCAAAAACTACTTGCCTCGACTCACTCCAATTTCATGTACTCACATAAGATTCTTGGATGTTCAAGCCCCTAGCACTCAAACCCTCCTTTACCCCCTCCCTCCAACTCTTCTTCAAATGGGAGTCTTGGATGTGGAAAAGACAGTGTCTTCATGCTGAAGGAGGGGCAAGGATGTTACAGTCTGAAGGGTCATCTGAACTGCGATGTCGGCACACTGCTTGCAAGACAGTGACCGAGTGTATAATAGTAAGTTTTTCTTTTTTCGGGTTACCCTACCTCAGTGAGAGACTGCTGGTGTGTCAAAGAAAAATACACATACATAAACATGTATGTACAGGTTTTCCTCACTATGTGATGTCCTATTTCTGTCAGTACCTCTGTGCAATGTACTGTACATTCACTGCAAGTAAACAGCGCAGTTTGGAAAATGTACTAAAGATTCATACACGTAATTTAGTGTTGATAGCTTCACTGGACTCATTACAGCCACCATGTGCTTGGAATGTATCTACTGCAGAAAGCAAGGGGTACCTGTGATTACTGAATTTTGCAAGAGATCTAAGAAAGAAACATACCAAAATAGCACTGAAAAATGTCAAAGATTGGAACAATGGGAAATTTCTATTATACAAAAATTCTATTCTACACACTTTTTAAGACATCATCCACTTTATCCTGTGGAGAGAGCAGGTTAAATAATTACTTCATAAACCTGGTATGTAGAAGAATACTGTACAACTAAAATGACAAGGAGCTGGGTATTCCATTCCTTAGTTAACAAAAATTAATACTATAATAATTCTCTGATTCACACTATCGTGATGGAAAACCGATTAAAAAAATCACCAGACTTGTATTCTCACAGCCTTAAACAATTTAAACAGTATAAAATGCAATTTCCAGTATCAGAAGCCACACTCAGATTGTTGTTTCATAGCAGGAGTTATATTCGCTTCATACGATGGTAACTTATCGCTTAATTTATAAAACATGAGACAGGCCCTATAATTCTATGTCTAACTGGTTAACACTACCTATGCATGTTTAGTATAAGAATATAGTATAACTTTCTGGATTATACAGTATAACCTTGTTAGAATTTTAGTAACAACGTGGTTTAACAGAACTGCACACGACAAGCTATACTCCTTACCCTACAGGTTGCCACTAAACACAATGGTATAAAATGATTGTAAAGTATTAACTTAGTATGATCACCACATAGGTATAGGGTACATAAGCATTTTATATACAAGTTGCTATAGCAGCATTCAAGAGTTAACTCGAGTTTAGCATTACTAGAGTATTATTCACAAAATAATGTTCAACTAAACTAGGTTTTGGATTTCCTTCAAGATGTACCATAAATGGCAATGCAGAGACGGAAATACAAGAGCTACTTTATAAAAGCATCTCTACACAACACCTGTTCCTCGAAGTGATTCATATACATCGTCAACATTAACAATGTTTACTTGGGGGAAATGTATATTCTATTATTGACTATTTCCAGTAAAGATTCTATTAACAAGATAAATCTTTTGAAGTTAATTTTTTCAAAACTCATAATCATATCTTTCTAGGATTTTTTTTGTAAATTTTTTTTTAGAAAGTTGCATAAAACATTAAAAATTTTAGAGATTACAGAGATAAAGCTGTTATTGTATATACAATGTAACCTTGGTACTCGAACAGCTCCCTACTTGAACTTCGGTATTTGACTGCTTTGGTCAGTAAAAAAAAAAAAAAAAAAAATCGCTCGGTAGTAGACCGTTTTCTTGGCACTCGACCAAACACTACCTGCCAGAACTTCGCTGTAAACCATTTTGTGTTTGCATTTTTTGGCATTTCTTATATTTGTATAAGTCACCATGGGGCCTAAGATGCGAGGTGCGATGTTCTGACCAGAGCTTAGGTAAGATGGGGAAGGAAGGAGGATGGGGAAGGATGGAATGTGGGAAAGGTTTGGGAGGGTGGAGGGGGTGGTGGGGTTTTAACCCTTTCGGGGTTTCAGCCGTACTAGTACGGCTTACGCGCCAGGGTTTTTGACGTACTAGTACGCATACTAAATTCTAGCGTCCTCAAAT
>NC_091336.1:16558755-16633755 GCF_038502225.1 Cherax quadricarinatus
GCCTCTTCACCGGTTGCTACTAGGCCCTCTCTCTCCCCGCTCCATGAGCTTTATCAAACCTAGTCTTAAAACTGTGTATGGTTCCTGCCTCCACTACGTCATTTTCTAGGCTATTCCACTGCCTTACAACTCTATGACTGAAGAAATACTTCCTACTATCTCTCTGACTCATTTGTGTCTTCAACTTCCAATTGTGGCCTCTTGTTTCTGTGTCCCCTCCCTGGAACATCCTGTCTTTGTCCACCTTGTCTATTCCACGCAGTATTTTATATGTCGTTATCATGTCTCCCCTGACCCTCCTGTCCTCCAGTGTCGTCAGGCCGATTTCCCTTAATCTTTCTTCATAGGACATTCCCCTTAGCTCTGGAACTAACCTTGTCGCAAACCTTTGTACTTTCTCTAGTTTCTTGACGTGCTTTATCAAGTGCGGGTTCCAAACAGGTGCTGCATACTCCAGTATGGGCCTGACATACACGGTGTACAGTGTCTTGAATGATTCCTTACTAAGGTATCGGAATGCTGTTCTCAGGTTTGCCAGGCGCCCATATGCTGCAGCAGTTATCTGATTGATGTGTGCTTCTGGAGACATGCTCGGTGTTATACTCACCCCAAGATCTTTCTCCTTGAGTGAGGTTTGCAGTCTTTGGCCACCTAGCCTATACTCTGTCTGTGGTCTTCTGTGCCCTTCCCCTACCTTCATGACTTTGCATTTGGCAGGATTAAATTCGAGAAGCCATTTGCTGGACCAGGTGTCCAGTCTGTCCAGGTCTCTTTGAAGTCCTGCCTGGTCCTCATCAGATTTAATTCTCCTCATTAACTTCACATCATTTGCAAACAGGGACACTTCTGAGTCTAACCCTTCCGTCATGTCGTTCACATATACCAAAAATAGCACTGGTCCTAGGACCGACCCCTGTGGGACCCCGCTCGTCACAGGTGCCCACTGTGATACATCATTACGTACCATGACTCGTTGTTGCCTCCCTGTCAGGTATTCTCTGATCCATTGCAGTGCCCTTCCTGTTATATGCGCCTGATGCTCTAGCTTCTGCACTAATCTCTTGTGAGGAACTGTGTCAAAGGCCTTCTTGCAGTCCAAGAAGATGCAATCAACCCACCCCTCTCTCTCTCGTCTTACTTCTGTTATTTTATCATAAAACTCCAGAAGGTTTGTGACACAGGATTTGCCTTCCGTGAATCCGTGCTGGTTGGCATTTATACTCCTGTTCCGTTCCAGGTGCTCCACCACTTTCCTCCTGATAATCTTCTCCATAATTTTGCATACTATACACGTCAATGACACAGGTCTATAGTTTAGTGCCTCTTTTCTGTCTCCTTTTTTTAAAAATGGGAACTACATTTGTCGTCTTCCATACC
The DNA here is from genome assembly GCF_038502225.1 of Cherax quadricarinatus. Taxonomy (NCBI): domain Eukaryota; kingdom Metazoa; phylum Arthropoda; class Malacostraca; order Decapoda; family Parastacidae; genus Cherax; species Cherax quadricarinatus. The sequence continues at coordinate 16,560,133 of NC_091336.1, forward strand.
TCAGGTAGTTGCCCAGTTTCCAGGGATGTGTTGAAGATTGTGGTAAGTGGCACGCACAACATATCTGCTCCCTCTCTAAGGACCCACGGGGAGATGTTGTCTGGTCCCATTGCCTTTGAGGTATCGATGTCCCTTAGCAGTTTCTTCACCTCCTCCTCATCTGTATGTATGTCGTCCAACACTTGTTGGTGTATTCCTTGCTGGTGTCCCCATCTGGTCTGTCCCCCAGAGTCCTTCCTGTCTCTACTGTAAATACTTCCTTAAATCTCGTGTTGAGCTCCTCACATACCTCTTGATCGTTTCTTGCGAGTTCTCCACCTTCTTTCCTCAGCCTTATCACCTGGTCCTTGACTGTTGTCTTCCTCCTAATGTGGCTATACAGCAGTTTCGGGTCAGATTTGACTTTCGATGCTATGTCGTTTTCATACTGTCGCTGGGCCTCCCTCCTTATCTGTGCATACTCGTTTCTGGCTCTTCTACTAATCTCCTTGTTTTCCTGGGTCCTATGCCTCCTGTACCTTTTCCATTCTCTGTTGCACTTAGTTTTTGCCTCCCTACACCTTCGGGTAAACCAAGGACTCGTTTTGGTCTTCCTATTTCCGTTTCCCTTGGGAACAAAACTTTCCTCTGCCTCCTTGCACTTTGTTGCCACATATTCCATCATCTCGTTTACTGATTTTCCTACCATTTCTCTGTCCCACTGAACCTCCTGCAGGAAGTTTCTCATACCTGTGTAGTCCCCCCTTTTATAGTTTGGCCTGTCCCCTTCAGTTCCTGTTACCTTCTCCACTTGTAACTCTACTATATAGTCAAAACTCAGAACCACATGATCGCTAGCTCCAAGGGGCCTCTCATAAGTGATGTCCTCAATGTCTGAACTGCTCAGGGTGAACACAAGATCCAGTCTTGCTGGCTCATCCTCCCCTCTCTCTCTGGTTGTGTCCCTGACATGTTGATGCATGAGGTTTTCAAGTACCACATCCATCATCTTGGCTCTCCATGTTTCGGGACCCCCATGTGACTCCAGGTTTTCCCAGTCGATCTCCCTGTGTGTGTGTGTGTGTGTGTGTGTGTGTGTGTGTGTGTGTGTGTGTGTGTGTGTGTGTGTGTGTGTGTGTGTGTGTGTGTGTGTGTGTGTGTGTGTGTGTGTGTGTTTAAAAGTTGAATTCATGAGATAGGTATACCTCCTGCCCATCAGTTGCACACCACTATACCAGCTGTATACCGGTGTGCCACTGAATTGGAAGGATGTATACTGTTTGCAATTGCAGATGAATAGTGAAAACAGTCAACCAAAGACAAAATTGGTTGAGAAAAATTTGTTCGGCACTTGAACAGCCCTCTGGAACAAATTAAATTCAAGTACTGAGGTTCCACTGTATATTAAGGCGAACTTTTCTTTGCTTAAGCATTTTAAGCCTGAATAGTTAAACATTAAATAAAAAAATCAGTACTCAACTAATTCTCATTTTTTTTTTTAAGTGTTGAAGCAGCTAATTGTTATTTCTAAGAAATTACTAAAGACCTGTCTAATGTAATACAGCAGACAACCACCTTTCCCAGCAGTTAGGTTTCTAGAAACAGGGTTTCTGAAAATGCGATGGATGGACTGAATAACTTATGGGAAAATCTGAGTTATGTGTCATGCCACCTCAAGAAAAGCCATGCAAGCTTTTTTTTTCAAATTTAATCATCAATATCAATGTTTTTGACGATTTACATTGTAAATGTAAATTATTAATCTAGAAAAGTGTGGAGAGAGGTTTATGTTGCCCTACTAGTTGGCTGTATTGAGGTTTACACCCTCAAACATGTACAATAACTTACACGAGTTATTCAGAGTTAAATTTGCATAATGTACTTTATATGTGCCCAAAAAGATAATTGTGAAAAAATAAAAACTATGATGTGCACCCAAAACCTAAATAATTAGCTTATTAAATAAACTTGAAGTTCTTGAGGGAAGTGTATGTTTAACACGGTTACCCTATATTCCTTCCTTGGAAAATGGATATTTGCTCCTTTCAAAGAAAATGAACAAAGTTAATACAATGCCTGGGACTAATTCGTTGCAAGGTTTTCTTTTATTTCTTTTAAAAAAACTCAGACTTTCACTCTCATTCCTCCTCTTAGCACCTCCAGTATTACTAGTACTTTATTCCTTTATGCAATGGTTAATATCCAGAGATAAGACAGGGTGATAACAGAAGAATAGTGAACGCAAAAGTAGGACAGCGGAAAGTGAGGCAGCCAATGTGCCAGCCACCTTACTTTAGTATCTCTTAAGATGGCAAGTGGTGAACATCTAGCCATTCATGATTTTCAACTATTGATCTGTGGTTCTTGACCAATCTCTTTCAAATAAATGTGAGCTCTCTATACGTGTTTAGAATTATCATATGCAAAGTATGAACGCACTTGGTTACAAACCAAGGAAAAGTAATGCTAATAATTCAGCTTTAACGAAAATGCAAATGTAAAAATCTATCGTTCTTGACCAATATCTACCAAGCAGATGAGAGCTTGCAATACATGCATAAAATGAGCATACACAAAGTATGCATACATTTAGAAAAAAAATAAAAATAATTATAATTTAACTATTAAAACCAAACCGATAGGTGGTGAAGTAGGTGGAGTCGAGAAAGGTGATCTACTGTAATTCCATTTCAGTGTGGGTGGATCAATGCTGCTTCAAATCATAACAGCTAATACAACTAATTAATAACTAAATATAGGAATCACTTTAGCAAGCTTTATGATATCTGCCTCAAGTAAAATTTAAAATGAGATATGCAACTGTGAAATAAGTTAAAAATTTGTTATATAAAGAGGAAGTGTAAGATAAGACACATTCACACTTGTGTAAATGTCTTGTCAAGAAAGACACATCAGAGAACAAGTTGCAATAGTGAGTGTGTGATCTGATTCAGGGACATGTACCAGAATTCAAAGTATTTTTCAGGACAGAACCTGTTCATTTTGCAGGAAGTGCAGAGCACTAGAAAATAAAATCCTGTTAAAAAATAATTTTAAAATAAAAGAAATTTACTCTGAACACAAAAAAATTGTACTAAAAATAAACATCTACACATAATGGGCAAGAATTTTTGTTGTAAACTTGCCTGAATTATAGGTACTGATTTGTACAAAACAACTTAAATTTTTTATAAAATTCTCCAGTTTTTTTATATAGTATATAACAAGAACTAACAAATCACAGAAAACTTTCAGAAAGTATTCTTGTTTTACACTATTACTGTATGTTACAAATTAGGCACATAAAATCTTTCTGTCCATATTTAAGACCAAGAGAGATTTTACAATTTTTCCTGAAAATATCGATGAAAAGGGAAAAACTATACAGCATTCCTACAGAAAATAAAGGCTACATTCGTGTCTGCTCCCGTTCTCCATCTGGGTTCATGTCGATGACTGTATCACGTCGTCCTTCCTCCTCTGCAATTGTTGTATTAAGCAATGAGTGTTCTCCCGTATAAGAATGTCGACGCATATGCAAAGACATATCAGGATGATGTAATGGTGATGTGTGTGAAATATATTCATTCAGAGAGCTACGTGAAGAAACTCTCTCTTTAAGGTAATGTTTTGAGGGAGGCTTCTCTTTGGCACCAATGTGTTGATCTTTTAAGGATCCACGGCGGGAAGATACTGATGAGCTACTGCTGCGTCTTCCAAAAATTTCACGTATGTTAGGGTATGATTCGTGCTTCCCTAAGCCACCTATGGAATGAAAGTGATATTTTAGTGATGAGTCAATTACAATATTATTCATTATCTGAAGATATTTTCAAAAGATTATTATTTATCACAGAAAATTTATATCAGGAGTTTCCTTAAAAGAAAAAAAAAAAAATATTTACCAAGGAAAGTACTGGAAGGTGAATAATAGCACACATATTCCTTATTTGATGCCCAAGCTGGGAATTCAGACTGTCGAAGTGGCTGGTCACAAATTTCTTCCTCCTCTAGTCGCTTCCAGGGTAGCGAGGCTTCAGCCATTGTGGGTGTGGCATTATCACCTACAGGAAAATATAGTAGCTAAAAGAAATGGGTATGACATTGTAACACCTAAACCCTTGTCTACCCCAGACATCATGCAATTTGTTCCTACTTACCATCAGTGAAAAAAGAAAAGGCCCTGTTGTTGTTTTCCCCCCCATTCCCCTGTATATTAATGACTGCTATAGTGCAGGTTTAATATGAACTATCAGCTTATAGCTACCTCATTACAGTACACTATTAACCCTTTCAGGGTTGGTCCCATAATATTACAGCTTTGAAGCCATAATTCTATTGGCTTCCAATCTTGCAGGAGAAATTTGGTAGGCCTACATATGAGAGAATGGGTCTGTGTGGCCAGTATGTACAGCATAAAAAAAATCCTGCAGCGCACAGTACATAATGATAAAAAAAAACTGACAGTGCTTTTGGTGTAAAACAGCATCTTTTCGGTGTATTTTCATATGGTTTTTATGGGTGTAATCTCGGTTTCTTGGTCTCATTTGATAGAATGGAATATATATCACAGAAGTAGAGATGATTTTGAATGGTGCACAGACAAAGTAGCTGGAAATTGAGCTCAAAGTAGCAGAAATGTTTGATTTTTGCAGATATTCAAGAGTAAACAAATCATGTCAAGCATCTGATAACGTCAACTGGCCAGTGTAATATGCACTCAAGAATACACTAACATTATTTATACAATTATTACCATTATGCAGTAGTCTGAATAACACTAAATCTTTATTTTTTGTATGAATAAAAATTCAAAATGAAAAGCAAGTGTAATATAAGAGGGGTCTGGAGACATGACTAATGAACAGAGAAAATGTTATTTTAGTGCCAGGAATGTCTACATTATTTATTCTGGACCCTATTTTGAAATTGGCCTACCTTGAATTTTGTGTGAAACTGAACAAATTAGTAATTTCTGATCACCTTACTGGGTAGATGAAATAGGTAAATGGACAGTTTCTTGTAGTCAGTTGATAGAATAAAAGGAGTTCTAGCTAACCAGCTATGAGTTTGGTCGACTGGAACAATGAAATTGGCCCAAAATAGGTCTCAAAGTGGGAGAAATCACCGATGCGTAAATATTGCCAAGACCGCTAACTCTGCGAGAGCGTAATTCCGTAAGTTTTCCATCAAATTCCTGGTTTTTGGTTTCATTTCTTTCGGAAAAATTTTTTTTCTTTCATTTCATATATATATATATTTTTTTTTTAAATACTTCAACCCTGGGAGCAAGTTTACAAGCAGAGATCTCAACCCTCACAGGGTTAATAGGACTCGGTTGTGCTTCAGGTTGTCACTCAACATTCTTCATTGCTTCTCTATGGTTTTCTAATTGTGACTTCCAAGACTAAAAATTCCTAAGCCTTCTTTCTGTGACTACTCAGTATTTTAACATTTAATTTGTTCACTTCTCCATCTTTCATAAATTCAACAAACTTATTTAATTTCCTCAGCCAAACCATATTATGTGGAACTGTTGATTCCTGTTTCCACTGGCTCACTTGCTCTCTCCAAGGTGATCATCCATAATGGTCTGCCTTTAAACATCCTGCTCAGATTACTCTGCTATCCTTAGTGCACATGCCACCTCTGGGTCTTTATCAGCTGTTGATCTGTTGCACTAGCTTTGCTGTATGTGGTGTTTCACTTTTCCTTCTAAGTACCTTCTGTATTACATATCAGGAATTTTTTGTCTGATGTGCTTCTGCTTTGCCATCAGTAAATGGTAAAGTTTGGTGCTTTTCTTGCAATCTAATGCTAGTCAGTGATGCATGTCTACAATAGTATTCAACTTATCTAAATAATACACAGCATGCACTCTTGGAACTGTATTGACTTGTCTAACCTCCAGTGCACCTACCCTTCTTTAAATGTTATTCTACAAACTGCTGGTTTTATTAGTATCAACCATATTTCATTCCAAATTTAGGATGTTGAAATTAAAAAAAAAAATTCTACTCACCATCATCTGGTACGATACTCATTTGTCGTTTCACTTTCTGAGCTGATGTAGGAACATCATCTGCAAGTATAAATAATATTACTGAGTCTTACACTTTCCAATGTTAACAGCAAGTAAAATACTTATGTATCAATTGAAAAAAGTCCTAAATTTTAAATGGGCCTCCTTTAACCTTTCAACCAAGTCCATCACTCAAGTACGCAGGTGATGACTGTATCCGACGTATTAGCATGCACAATTTTTTTTATTTTTTGTACCTTCAAATATGCCACTTGCCAAAATTTGACCTCAATACAACTGTTTGGGTCTCATATAACCTCCCCGTGTTTCTGAAAAAAATCTAGATCAAGCAGGCCCACAGTGAATCATGTGGTAAACAAGGCTCTGTTGTTCCACAATCAACTTACCTATCAGCTTGCACTGTTAAATTTGGAATAATCCCAAATGCTGAATTTTCAAAAGATTGGAATCAGTTAAAATTCATTACTTCAAGTTACAAAAACCTAAAGATAATTTATTTTAATAAGAGCTGTACAGTATATGACTTCTATTACTATTTTTTTTGGATTTTCCTGCAATTTAAACATGCCAGTGTACATGTTATTCTTAATACTATACATGAAGGAGATCTTACATTTTATCACTGTAAATTGTTTATGCAACAATAAAAGCATCCCTGATGAAAATCCACTCACTAGCACAAGCTGCGAGATATGCTACACTACTCCTCAAATGAGTAGTGACAGGGTGGAAACGAGGGGGCAACAACCTCAGGCTCACTAAACTGCAGTGCAGAACAGGTAATGGGAAATTATCCTTTTATAAGCAAAAAAACAAACATACAACAGTTTACCCTTCATAGGAAGAGAGAGTAAGCAAAGGGTTTCGTGTCCACCCCAAGTTACTAAACAGTGGACAACAGGTAAAATTAAGTAACATGTAAAAATAACTCATTGCAACTCACCATCAGAATATCTTTTCCAAGGTAATGCTGTTTCTGCCATTGTGGGGCCACGTGTTGATCTTTGTTTGGAAACAGGCTTATCTGTGGAGAATAGAGGAGTGTATGGGTACAGCAGTTAACATGATAATTTATGCAGAGTACTTTAATCTGAAATCTTTCATTTGAAAGTTAAAAAAAATCAAAGATGCTACACTAACTTGTAACAACGTACAACATTCAGTATATAATTACAAAAGCATTAATTATATTAATAACTATCCTTTTCATATTGTGTTAAGATAACAGTGCACACTATTCACAATACAAAAATATTATTCAATAATAGTGATTTAAACAACGAATACAAATATGAGCTCTAAGAGTTCAAATCACAAGGTAAGAGCAGTGTAATTTTTATGCTGCAAAATTAAAACAAAATAAAACCGAATAAGCATAAAGTATTTTCCTCACCTCGGGTGTATGACGAGATACCATCATCGTCCACAAAGGCAGGGTTGTCGCGCATCACATGAGCCATGTAGTCTGCCAGAGTCAACAGTCACATGTACAAGCATGCAAAAATCAAAGGCAATCCTTTTTGCTTTTTTTTACAACAAAAAAAAAAAGGAAAACAGAAAACAAATGCAGTGAGAGTGAGAGTGAGAGTTAGTGCCAAAATTTTCTATATTCAATAACACCACTACTGATAGTTATGGAAGAAACAACTACAAACAGAAGACTGCAAAGAATATTTCAAGACAAACCACAGTTTATAGTAATACTATGGAAGTTACAAACTGTCAAAGAATTAAAAATTAAATTAGTGCTGTATACTGGTATAAGAATTATACAAATAGTATACTGTATCTAGACCTGTATCAGCACTATACATTTTTTCTCTAATTCAATTACCATTCTGACCTAGATGTGACTTATTTCGCACCAAACCACAAATATGCCTGTGGAAAAGGGGTAAATAAAACTAAGAACCTCAAGAGACCAAATGGAAATGAAAAGTAAAACTGCAGAAAGTGGAAGGTACTCAAAAACTTAAGGGATCATATCAAAGAGGTCACAGAGAAATGTCAAAAATGATGAGCCATACATGATGAACACTCCAACACCTTATCAATATCACCTGCTTCAGACACACAGGGAGGTGTTGACCTCTGAATAATGTCCATTATAATAATGATTTAGCAAAATTGATAAGTACTATATGAATAAAACGTATGCAACACTTGAGAATCTTTGTGGAAACACCTCACCAACCAGTGCCTTTATTAATCAAATACAGAGAAAAACAGTGGAAAATAGGAAGATGGAGTTTGAAGTAATAAGTCCCTCTGCTTAGAGATTATGACTTCAGTCCATCAATTCATCTACTTGAAGATGCTCATGATTCAAAAATGTATGCTTGATACACAGGCAAAGCAACGATAAATTCACGGTGACGAGAATGAGAGTAATGACACCTAATTCCCCAAATTAGGTTTGAGACTAGGGATATGCCAAAGTATCGGAATCAGTGGAATTGGCTAATTTTGATGATATCAGCCTAAAACTGAGTATCGGTTAACTGTGGTGGTAAAGGTGGATATCGGCTAATTCTGACTACAGGTAATGGCTTAATATTGATTAGATATATCAGTACTGGCAAAAATTCTGGTACTGCCCCATCCCTAATTGAGACTGAAGTTCCTTCCAATGACTAGCTGCCACTCCATAGTAATAGCTACATTTGGAGGACAGGATTATAGTCACCATATTATCATGGTGGTGGTCATGGGATAACTAACAAGACACTGAATAGCTAGAAAAGAATGAATAGATAACAGAAATAGTTAAGTTTAAAAGGTGCACTTGTTGGATAACATGGAAAATTCCTTTCAAAATTTGTGATACATCCAGCAAAATAAGCAATGTGTATTCAACATTCATCTAACATTATATAGTCTCTTGTGTAAGATTTGCTGAGCTAACCAGCCTAGGTAGCTGTGTCAAGGTGAAAGTCTTCAAGTTCATGTGATATGATCAAGTTATTAATGATTATTATTTGTAAAATGTTTATTGCATACTTATTTTATTACCAAAAATTAGCTTTAGATTTTGAGCCCAGGATTCAAATTTACACAAATTAAAAATAAATATATTGGATATTTTCTTTTTTTACTTATCAAATTCTGTAATGAAATATATGACCAGATCATGAACTTGTCAATTAGTAAACACCAAGTTGCATGCAGTGTATAACTACAGCATTTAATATTTCTATGAAGCAAGATAAAATAACTCACCACTTTTAAGCTTAATTGCAGAACCATTCTGTTGGAAAGCTGCTCGGGTATCAACGGTCATAGGATGCTTCACTACACCATTCTCTGCCTGGTAAACAAGAAAAAATTTGATACCTTCTGAACCTCAATAGTGTACAATAATGCTTTACAAATTTAGGGTTATTCTTCATTTTCAATCCTGCAAATAAAGCATGAAATATAAATTTTGGTGAAGGATTATCCTTTACACAACCTACTTCATCATCTAAATTTTTTTTTATTTTTTAAAATGTAGGCAATCTACTGATTTTCTATCTCAATGTCTACACTGCACCTTATGAAAACAGAAATGTTTATAACCAATACATTACAAACCTGACTCCTTAAAATTAAAATAACTAGTAATAACTAAAATAACTAGTAGTAACTATAATTCAGTGAAAACAGAAATTTACCTGATCACTTGTGCAACTAAGTAGTAAATAAAAATAAGTATTTATGAAAAATAAAAGATCATATAGATTTTACAACCAAGAGATAATATATAACAAAATATCCACTTCTAAAATCAAGCCAATGTTTCACTTAAGTGTGAAACTGATGCATTCATATGGAAGAAAACAGTGACTATATATTCCTCATAACAATGGGTAGGAAGTGTTGGATGAGGTTGGGGCTGACAATGTCAAGTGTCATTCCATATACAGTGGTATCTTGACTTGTGAGTTTAATTCATTCCATGACTGAACTTGTAACTCAATATCCTCGTATATCAAATCAATTTTCCTCAATGAAATTTATTGAAATTCCATTAATCCATTCCAGCCCCCAAAAAACCACCCCAATTTTTTTGTTACAGGTTTATAAATAAGAAATGATTTTTGCCAAGTCCCAGCAATGTTTTAGAAATGCTGGAATATATATGAAACTCCTTGAAGTAGGGTGTAAGATGAGTGTCACTCCACTGCTGAGAGTGCAGCAGTGGAGTGACATTTAATGATCGTGCACCGCCTTGACTATTTTTCACTGTTACACAAACATTATCTGCTTGTTTCTGTCTATTTGTCTAACTCTATGTTTATCTCTGTCTATGCTTATCTGTCTTTCTGTCTCTACTCATCTCTCTGTCTCAGAGAGAAAGCCGCTCATGAACCAAGAGGTATTACACACGATGCAGTCGTCACGTCTGATTCATGAACAAGTGAAAATGTGTATTACTTGCCAGTCATGCTTATTATGCCTTATATCTACAAACATAGTATAGCACTGTCTGGATTTTCTGGGTCATCCTAGATAATTTACACTATGTATAACTGTATTTATGTGTACCTGTGAGATAGAGATAGACAGGGATAGAGACAGATACAGACAGACAGCCGCCTGCCAGGCAACTGGCCACCCGGCTGGTTGGGCATACAATATAGAACATTCTGGCAGGATGACATTACCAGTGGTATCAAAATTGAAAGGATGTTACACATTGGTTATTATCAAGGTTTTTGATATTTCCTCGGTATCTCCTGCAAGTGGCGGTGTATCTGAAGCTTGCTCATAACTCAGATTTTGGCTCGTAACTGAAAGCAAAAAATCGACCAAGCGACGGCTTGTAACTCAGAAAACTCGTAAGTTGGGGCACTCGTAAGTCAAGGTACCAAGGTATTTTGTGAACAAGTTAAACAAAAATGGGGTGCAATGAAAACTCCCTGTTCAAGATTGTCAATTACACGGACAAAGCACCACTTGATATCTACACAGGAATTCAGGAAACACAATATACTGAGAGAAACTATAATGCCAGTATCACATCTTACCCACTGTAATACTGTAATTCACTTCTTCTGGCTTGGATAAGACAAAGTAAGAAAATATTTAGAAGCTGCAGTTCTTCAAAAGGATGGTCTGACACCTAACTTTAATAAAACCAATCCCTGTTCTATTATCACCACCAAACCTTGTAACACCCTTCCTTGATCACTATATGCCAAGAGCAAAACATTGTGCAATGAAGACTCGCCTAGCTAAGTCAGTAGTTTCTGTCACTCCACTAACAACTAGGTTAATGACTACTGACAGACAGTAATCATGAATGTCTAGATAACATCCAATGCAAACTATAAAAAAAAACAGGTTGAGTTCTTGTACAACATTACAGCTAATCATAGCTTTTTATTGCAATATCAGCAAGGAGATTTTCAGATAATGCAAACCTGTTACGAAACATATATATCTGTAAATTTATTTTTGCAGTTCTCTCAGGTAATAATTTCAATCAGAATGATAATTAACATGCTATAAGTTAAACTACAGGAGTCACAACTGACTCCATCATTATGCCATCAATGAATAATCTACATATTTAAATATTAGTCATACCAGCAGCCCATGCACCAACATATTAGTTGTATAAACCAACCACAAAAACCTTTTACATGCTATGCAGATTACACTTCTGAATTATATACAGTACTCTTGAAAAGTTAATTCTACTCACTTAAATTTTACAATCATGCAGCTATATGCACTCATATGTAAAGGAAAGTTATTGTGGAATTAGTACACCATGCTCAGTTTATCTGAAAATTATAGTCAAGATACAGTAAATGAATATTCTCATTGTCCTATAGGTCTGAAAATGGCAAAATGGTAGTCCTGTGTCTAAAGAAAAACTATGGAGGATGACCATGGTTCTTGCACAGCTGCTGATGGAGATGCATCAATAATATGAAGGTAGCCAGAATTCTGTTTTGCTACCACATACTGCTGTGTAGTGGGGACTACAAAGCAGTCCCCACTGTAGTGTCCTAAATTATAATATGACATAGTTATGAAACATGCTACAAATCTTACAAACTTTTTTTTAAAATTCAGTATACATATATGTATCTTTGCTTTCCTGTTTTAATACAATATCTCTTTTTCCTCATAATATTTTCTTTCCAATTTAAAAAGGTAGAAAAGGCTAAAAGATATAATCCAACAAAAGACCATGAAAGGATACAAGAAAAGAGGTGGAAAAGATTTCCCAGCACCATTACCAGGGAAAACAAAGACCTCAATTACAAATAAGAAAATAAAGAGTACCAAAAATGTTCAACTTCCACCATGAACTAAATACTACAGGTGGGACACCATGAGCATAACTGCTCATCATGAGCATAACTGCTCATCATGAGCATAACTGCTCATCATGAGCATAACTGCTCATGATGGGCAATTAAATAGGTAATCATTGGTAAGTAGTCTCACACACTTATTTTATAATTAAAATTGGTTGGAATATTTTGTCTGCAAATAAAGAATAATGTTTGCACAGATTCATGAAGAAAATACACATACACATTCAGCTGTAATCATGCACCTAGGTGTAAATCTAAAGTCTATACCCAATATAAAAATGCTGTAAATTATGTTGTATTGGTAATGCATATTGTTATTTTTTCTATTATTAAAGCAAACCACAACAAAATTTGTTATCTGTGGGGGCCAAAACTCTTGTACTAAATTAAAGATGACACACGCAACTTGATGCATAGCTCAATGGAGCTTCATGGGAAAGGGTACCAATGACCTATTACTATTATAAAACATTACTGGTGTGTGGCATTTGCAGGTCTGTCATTCCATGCATTATAATAGTAACAATGCCTGATGGTACCCCAGCCTATATTGCACCATTTTTGGTTACCTGGGTGATGGCCTCCAGACTGTCAAAAAACTGAACGATTTGAGATAACCGTACAGCTTGCAGATGCTCGGGGCTGACTGAACCTCCGGCATTTTCCTAGATCACCACTAGTCATTAGATTCACATTACATGTATTACTATAGAGTGCTGGTTTTATTTACAATAAAAATGTTTCTATTTGAAGGAACATTATTTAAATTAATCCATTTTAAAAAATGCAGAGAAACCTAAATTTAACAGACTAACAAGGGAGGAAAGGGTGTCCAATATATACTGTCTGGAAAATCTAAGTAATGAAACTGTTTTGACATGATCGTAACAAAACAGACAATTTAGGAAAAACACACCGACTGTTGTTTCTGAAATCAATTACCCAATGGACCTAGGTCTGTTAAATCAAGGGTTTACTGCACTGATACAATGTACAGTATCAACTCAAACTTATTTAGTACAGTACAAATAAATTACATAATGTTCATGACAAGAAAATTTAATTAGCTACAGTAAAATTGAATAAACTACAGTACACAACTAATACACTAATTTTTATTATGACAGCATAAAATCTTTTTAGCAACCATCAATAACTAAGAAAGTGCTATAACACAAACTGCCCCACATACCAGTCTACAGGAACCTGGTGGTATCAAATTAACCATAGTACTGGAAGGGTATACAACACTCAGACAAAAAATAGCAACTGAAAAGAAAGTGTGTACATTGGAGGAAGGAGAGCACCTTATAAAGGTGTGGCAGGTCAAATGAAAAACTACATCTACTGGGCCACTCCAGTAGGTAATTTCTTCTTCTTTCAACAAACCGGCAGTATCCAACCGAATCAGGGTGGCCAAAGAAGAAAAATTAAAGTTTCTCTTTTTAAATTTAATAATATATACAGGAGAAGGGATTACTAGCCCCTTGCTCACGGCATTTTAGTCATCTCTTATGATACGCATGGCTTACAAAGGAAGAATTCTGTTCCACTTCCCCATGGAGTAGAGGATAATTTAAGAAGCTAAAATCTTTGGTATTTTATGAAAGAATTTTTTTTTCAGGTCACCCTGCCTCAGGAGATGGCCAGGGTGTTAAAAAAAATGGTAGCTTATAAAATGGTTGAACAAATATAAAGGCAAGAGGATTGCATTTTAGGACCTACCAAACATAGATCAGTGGGCATAACATATTCCTCTAACATTATTTTATAAATTTTAATTTTAATACAAAATGGTTTACTAGGCCATACCAACAGAAGGTCAGTGAACTTAAAAATTGGTTGGCTAAATATAATGGCATCTGTTAAAATGATCTGCCTAATATAGATCAACAGACATAATAGATTATAAATTTGTAATACTATGTTGATTGGTCATTTTATTCATGATCTAAAAGGTGTAGCGACAATGTTTTTTAATTAAATACAAATTTCGCAACAAGGCTGGGTTTCCATTGCCCATTAAATTCTTTGGTGTCATTGCCAATTCAATTATTTTAACTCTTCATTCCAGCTGATAGAATGATTCGAAGTTTGTGTGTGTTAGAACACTTAACTTTCTTGGCCATATTTCACTGCTCATTTATGTTCGATCAAAAGCATCTAAATTCCATCCTGTTTTTCCTATATACATATATATTTGCCCAACCAATTTTTAGTTACCAAACTTTTTAGCTTCACCGACCATCTACCAGCAAGGCCAGGTAGGCCATTTTGTACCTACAAGTTCATAACATTATAATGTAAGAGCAATGCACGTTTGGCAGGTCCCTCTCAAAAGTAAAAATCTCAACTTTTCATTTGTTCAATTTTTTTTATAAGATTCCTTATAAATTCCTTACTTCTCCACTGACAGCCCAGCAGCCCTGACCTGTTTCCTTATACAAGGTGCCCTCCTTCCTCTGATGTACATACTGCTTATGAAGACTCCAGTTGCAAGTCAAAATGCAGTCTCTTTTAAACTGCAGTTTTTTCTACATGTGGGATACCATTCAGCACTGACAAGAATTCATTAGGCTTATCATGGTACTAGAAATAAAAGGCAATGGGTTTAAGGAAGCCTTTTATTACGACATTCTACCCGAGGCTGGACTTTATCATATCTACTCTTCGGTGAAACATAATAAAGGGTTTCCCCTGCTACAGTGGATTTAATGGCATACTGGCTTATGCCAGCATGTCAGTAAATCCAGGAAGAAAAAAATAAGAATGTACTACCACCCCAGTGCCAGGTTGTAATGAAAACAAACACAGTGACTGATTCATCAGAACAGATATTTATGTCAACAAAAAATACCTCAACAAATATTTATTTCTGAAAGTAAAATACCATTTATTAGTAGACTCCTCACTAAGTGATATCCAGTGTTTACACCTTCAACAGAGAGCTACATAAAAGACTACCCTTACAATGAAATATGGATACAATTTACTTTGGCACAAAACAAAAAAAATGCTCCACAAAAAGGGTTGGTCTGTGTAATACAGTCGCTTACTTATGAATATTAAAATGGTATAAAATACCAACAGGTTGTTAGGCAAGACACATACGCAACAGTTAGGTATCTTTATTTCGAAAGAGTTAATAGAAGCAGAAGAGACGAGAAGACGATGCAATCAGTCCATCACCCTTGAAGTTTTGAGGTGGTCAGTCTCTCAGTTTGGAGAAGAGTACTGTCCCATAGTTTGAAACAATATGGAACAGTACTCTTCTCCAGACTGAGGGACTGACCACCTCAAAACTTCAAGGATGGACTGATTACATCGTCTTCTCATCTCTTCTGCTTCTATCAACTTTTCTGTACTTGACTGAAGAAGCCTACTGTGTAGGCGAAACGTTTCGAAATAAAGATACCCAACTGTTGCATATGTCGCTTACTCATGCTGAACTCAACACCAAAAATGATGAATGCGGTCAAATTTGGCAATTTAAATTGAAAATCAGAATCTAGTTACTGTACTTTTATATAAACCACCAGATACAACTCCCAGCAGTTCAAAAACCAGTTAACGAAAATCAGTACTATAATGTTTTAAAAATCTTTCAAACCCAACACCTAATATCTTATTGGATGATGATTTCAATTTACATCTCCAATGGAAGAATTGGGGAAACAATTCACATGAAGTCACACAACTAAACTACAGAGAAAATTTAATGGACTAATATGGGGATAGGGGTTCCATTAATGCTGACTGTCAATAAAATTCTAATGATACTGTTTTTTCATGAATATAACAATAACAATTCTGGATTGTACAGGCTTTCCCTGTTGTTTCCACTCCAGCCAGAAATTTTGTCCATTAAAGCAAAAATCCATTAAATTTGGGTCTGTTAAGTTAAGGTTTTACTGTTTTGCAACTGATAAATTCACCTTCAGCAAGCAAATAGAGGGTCACCCTCCTACCATACACACAGGAAATTACCAAGACTTCTTGCTGTCTTTTGAGAGGAAATTAGTTAAGCTCCTCAAAATAGTTCATAATCAGCAAGACTGTGGTGCCTACATTGGACTATATGCAGCTAGCACCAACAGCCTAGTTGATCAAGCCATCAACCATGCTCAGTCTGGAACTGAACTGTGGAATGGTGACTCCCAGAATCATCTTCAGAAAACCTTTAAGTATCCACCGACTTGTACATAACTCTTACCACTGAACTTTTTTTTATTTTTAAGTCAACAGAACTTTGGACCCCAATCTGTGGGCTCATTACATGCCTTCAAAAACTTGTGAGTGCCTCTCACAACATTTTATGATGTGCATTAATATTACAGCTATCTAACAAATTATAAACCTACTACAGTGCAGACAACAGTCAGTTGGCATGTCAGTGGAGTGGAGACGTGTTCGGGATTAGCATGCCACTGGAGTGTGACCTTGGGTAACATGTGAAGCAGTTCAGGGAAATCTGATTAGCCATACTAGAATTCTACAAGTGGGAACTCGGAAAGTATAATGCCTGAGCACTGCGTGGGTATGTTCCAATAGTTCTGTGGGCCATTTGAATTATATGTGTACCTCTAAAATAGACAGCTAGGAAATAAGTGATGGTAAACGAGTTTCCTTTACATTCTCCTATCTACGAAGGCAATGACCTAGGTAGGAAAAATAAAAAGTTAGGGGGTTCTAACAATCAAAGGTACATAAAAGCATTTCTTAGACATCACCTTTAAGTTTAATGGAAATATACAGGTCTGATGATTTCCCCTCCAGAGGACTACAGGAAAGAGGAAAATTATTTCCCAGTAAAAATAAGCCTTCAACAGGAATGTGTGATGTCTACCATGGTTGTTTAACACATTTATTGATGGGGTTGTAAAAGGAGTAAATACTAGGGGTTTGGAAGAGGTGTGGAATTGAAAGATAATAAATATGGTATGGAGTAGGAGTGGTCACTGCTACCATTTTCCAATGACATGGCTCTCTTGGAAGATTTAGAAGAGAAGCTGCAAAGGTTGGCATACAAAGTTGGGAGGGTATGTAAAAGGAAGAAATTAAAAGAAAGCATAAGAAAGATAAAAGTGATGAGATTATGAAAAATACAAGTAATGAGAGACTATATTAGACAGGAGCAAGCACATTGTTTAGATATTTGGGAGAAGACTTGTCAACAGATGGTTCAATGAGAGATGAGGTGAAGCACAGAACTGACTAAAGGAATAAAGGGGAGTGGAACATTGAAGCCTCTGATGAGAAAATAGTATCATGGAAAAAAAAAAAAAAAAAAAGAGGAATACACAAGGTATAGTGGTACCAAAACTACTGTATTGGTGTGAAGTAAAAGTTTCAAATGTTGCAGTGAGGTTAGAGGTGGTAGAGATGTTGTGTTTGAAGGCAATGTACAGTGTAAACATTATACAGAGAATTCAGTTTGGAGATTAGGTGTGGAATCACCAAAAGTAATTTTCCAAGGGATGGAGGGGCTGTTAAGGTAGTTTCAACATTTATTGGGGATGAAGAACAACAGGATAACTAGGAGGGCATACATATCTGGGATAAAAAGAGCAATTGAATGAGTGGCAGTAAAAATGTTTTCCTCTTGCTTGGGCCACTCTACTTTGGTGAGAGATGGATGGTGTTAGGGGATATAAAAAAAAAAAAAAAAAAAAAAAAAAAAAAAAAAAAAAAAAAAAAAAAAAAAAAAAAAAAAGACCATCATAGAAAAAGACATAGGATAGCACAGACATTAAGATAATTTTAATGCATGAACTTACTGGCTTTGATGTGGTTTTGCTTGGCTTCTTAATGTTACTCACAAACTTGCGAGTATGAAGATACATATTGTGGTGATTAACATCTGTTTGAGTCTGCATATCATCATCTTTCACTGCATGCCTCTTGTAAGTTGACCCACGGTGCTGTTGGAAGAAATATCACAGCTTTAGAGTCAAATGGCATTTTACTCAGGCAAAAGCAATACTGGTTAAGGTTTTTCCTATACAATCAGTAAAACTTAAAATACCTTAGGTTTCACAATACAGCATCTTACTTACGGACGTACTCATTTACCGACAATTTGGAGTTACGAAATACGTATGACATTTAAACCACTCCAGAGTGATTATTTTTATGATTGTTATTATATTATTATCAGTATATAATTATTATAATTTTATGCCATACGAGAACTTGGGTCACGGAAACAGGCAGCGCGGCGTCTCAGCATCAAGTATCTCAGTCTGCTTCCTACAGCCACTGAGTACACTAGCTTTCACTGTCTCCAAGGCTACAGTTTTGTACAAATTTGCACTTTATTGTGCATCCCATAGTACAAGATGTCAACAAAAAGGAAGATCTTGACTTCACCTCAAGGAAGTGCCAAGAAATGAAGGAAGGCTCTCGATCTTGACGTGAAAATAAAGATTATACACGAGTATGAAGCTAGTTAGAAAATGCAAGTGATAGCCAATGACTTGAAGCTGGTGCATTCTACCATTCCCACTATCTTGAAGGGTAAAGATAGAATGTAAGAGACAGCAAAAGCATTGACAGGATTTCAAGCCATAATAAATAGGCAGTGGAAGCATGATAAAGATGCCCGAATTAATAAAAACTAACATATATGGAGAGGTACTGGAGGGTGTGCAGGGCTATACGAGAGAGACAGCGCCAGCAATGTCTCTCAGTAACTCGTGCTTCACCATGATGTACGGACATGTAAGCTCATGGCACAATAAAATATTGTATAATTATAGGGATTATTGGGATTGGCAGAGAGCATGCACAGTTCCTTTGTATAAAGGCAAAGGGGACAAAAGAGAATGCAAAAATTATAGGGGGATAAGTCTGTTGAGTATACCTGGTAAAGTGTATGGTAGAGTTATTATTGAAAGAATTAAGAGTAAGACGGAGAATAGGATAGCAAATGAACAAGGAGGCTTTAGGAAAGGTAGGGGGTGTGTGGACCAGGTGTTTACAGTGAAACATAAGTGAACAGTATTTAGATAAGGCTAAAGAGGTCTTTGTGGCATTTATGGATTTGGAAAAGGCATATGACAGGGTGGATAGGGGGGCAATGTGGCAGATGTTGCAGGTGTATGGTGTAGGAGGTAGGTTACTGAAAGCAGTTAAGAGTTTTTACGAGGATAGTGAGGCTCAAGTTAGAGTATGTAGGAAAGAGGGAAATTATTTCCCAGTAAAAGTAGGCCTTAGACAAGGATGTGTGATGTCACCGTGGTTGTTTAATATATTTATAGATGGGGTTGTAAGAGAAGTAAATGCGAGGGTCTTGGCAAGAGGCGTGGAGTTAAAAGATAAAGAATCACACAAAGTGGGAGTTGTCACAGTTGCTCTTTGCTGATGACACTGTGCTCTTGGGAGATTCTGAAGAGAAGTTGCAGAGATTGGTGGATGAATTTGGTAGGGTGTGCAAAAGAAGAAAATTAAAGGTGAATACAGGAAAGAGTAAGGTTATGAGGATAACAAAAAGATTAGGTGATGAAAGATTGGATATCAGATTGGAGGGAGAGAGTATGGAGGAGGTGAATGTATTCAGATATTTGGGAGTGGACGTGTCAGCGGATGGGTCTATGAAAGATGAGGTGAATCATAGAATTGACGAGGGGAAAAGGGTGAGTGGTGCACTTAGGAGTCTGTGGAGACAAAGAACTTTGTCCTTGGAGGCAAAGAGGGGAATGTATGAGAGTATAGTTTTACCAACGCTATTATATGGGTGTGAAACATGGGTGATGAATGTTGCAGCGAGGAGAAGGCTGGAGGCAGTGGAGATGTCATGTATGAGGGCAATGTGTGGTGTGAATATAATGCAGAGAATTCGTAGTTTGGAAGTTAGGAGGAGGTGCGGGATAACCAAAACTGTTGTCCAGAGGGCTGAGGAAGGGTTGTTGAGGTGGTTCGGACATGTAGAGAGAATGGAGTGAAACAGAGTGACTTCAAGAGTGTATCAGTCTGTAGTGGAAGGAAGGCGGGGTAGGGGTCAGCCTAGGAAAGGTTGGAGGGAGGGGGTAAAGGAGGTTTTGTGTGCGAGGGGCTTGGACTTCCAGCAGGCATGAGTGAGCGTGTTTGATAGGAGTGAATGGAGACATATGGTTTTTAATACTTGACGTGCTGTTGGAGTGTGAGCAAAGTAACATTTATGAAGGGGTTCAGGGAAACCGGCAGGCCAGACTTGAGTCCTGGAGATGGGAAGTACAGTGCCTGCACTCTGAAGGAGGGGTGTAAATGTTGCAGTTTAAAAACTGTAGTGTAAAGCACCCTTCTGGCAAGACAGTGATGGAGTGAATGATGGCGAAAGTTTTTCTTTTTCGGGCCACCCTGCCTTGGCCAGTGTGATAATAAAATAATAATAAAAAATATACTATTTCTATCAATAAAGGTTATCTACCTATCATATTTATTCCAGAATATTAGGTATAACTAAAGAGAAGAAGAAAACTAAAGAGAACTAAAGAGAAGAAGAAAAACTTTATAAAACTGGGTTGCTTAAATGTGCGTGGATGTAGTGCGGATGATAAGAAACAGATGATTGCTGATGTTATGAATGAAAAGAAGTTGGATGTCCTGGCCCTAAGCGAAACAAAGCTGAAGGGGGTAGGAGAGTTTCAGTGGGGGGAAATAAATGGGATTAAATCTGGAGTATCTGAGAGAGTTAGAGCAAAGGAAGGGGTAGCAGTAATGTTAAATGATCAGTTATGGAAGGAGAAAAGAGAATATGAATGTGTAAATTCAAGAATTATGTGGATTAAAGTAAAGGTTGGATGCGAGAAGTGGGTCATAATAAGCGTGTATGCACCTGGAGAAGAGAGGAATGCAGAGGAGAGAGAGAGATTTTGGGAGATGTTAAGTGAATGTATAGGAGCCTTTGAACCAAGTGA
This sequence comes from Cherax quadricarinatus, assembly GCF_038502225.1. Classification (NCBI taxonomy): domain Eukaryota; kingdom Metazoa; phylum Arthropoda; class Malacostraca; order Decapoda; family Parastacidae; genus Cherax; species Cherax quadricarinatus. The sequence goes on from NC_091336.1 coordinate 16,581,366, forward strand.
GAGAGTAATTGTGGTAGGGGACTTGAATGCTAAAGTAGGAGAAACTTTTAGAGAGGGTGTGGTAGGTAAGTTTGGGGTGCCAGGTGTAAATGATAATGGGAGCCCTTTGATTGAACTTTGTATAGAAAGGGGTTTAGTTATAGGTAATACATATTTTAAGAAAAAGAGGATAAATAAGTATACACGATATGATGTAGGGCGAAATGACAGTAGTTTGTTGGATTATGTATTGGTAGATAAAAGACTGTTGAGTAGACTTCAGGATGTACATGTTTATAGAGGGGCCACAGATATATCAGATCACTTTCTAGTTGTAGCTACACTGAGAGTAAAAGGTAGATGGGATACAAGGAGAATAGAAGCATCAGGGAAGAGAGAGGTGAAGGTTTATAAACTAAAAGAGGAGGCAGTTAGGGTAAGATATAAACAGCTATTGGAGGATAGATGGGCTAATGAGAGCATAGGCAATGGGGTCGAAGAGGTATGGGGTAGGTTTAAAAATGTAGTGTTAGAGTGTTCAGCAGAAGTTTGTGGTTACAGGAAAGTGGGTGCAGGAGGGAAGAGGAGCGATTGGTGGAATGATGATGTAAAGAGAGTAGTAAGGGAGAAAAAGTTAGCATATGAGAAGTTTTTACAAAGTAGAAGTGATGCAAGGAGGGAAGAGTATATGGAGAAAAAGAGAGAGGTTAAGAGAGTGGTGAAGCAATGTAAAAAGAGAGCAAATGAGAGAGTGGGTGAGATGTTATCAACAAATTTTGTTGAAAATAAGAAAAAGTTTTGGAGTGAGATTAACAAGTTAAGAAAGCCTAGAGAACAAATTGATTTGTCAGTTAAAAATAGGAGAGGAGAGTTATTAAATGGAGAGTTAGAGGTATTGGGAAGATGGAAGGAATATTTTGAGGAATTGTTAAATGTTGATGAAGATAGGGAAGCTGTGATTTCGTGTATAGGGCAAGGAGGAATAACATCTTGTAGGAGTGAGGAAGAGCCAGTTGTGAGTGTGGGGGAAGTTCGTGAGGCAGTAGGTAAAATGAAAGGGGGTAAGGCAGCCGGGATTGATGGGATAAAGATAGAAATGTTAAAAGCAGGTGGGGATATAGTTTTGGAGTGGTTGGTGCAATTATTTAATAAATGTATGGAAGAGGGTAAGGTACCTAGGGATTGGCAGAGAGCATGCATAGTTCCTTTGTATAAAGGCAAAGGGGATAAAAGAGAGTGCAAAAATTATAGGGGGATAAGTCTGTTGAGTGTACCTGGTAAAGTGTATGGTAGAGTTATAATTGAAAGAATTAAGAGTAAGACGGAGAATAGGATAGCAGATGAACAAGGAGGCTTTAGGAAAGGTAGGGGGTGTGTGGACCAGGTGTTTACAGTGAAACATATAAGTGAACAGTATTTAGATAAGGCTAAAGAGGTCTTTGTGGCATTTATGGATTTGGAAAAGGCGTATGACAGGGTGGATAGGGGGGCAATGTGGCAGATGTTGCAAGTGTATGGTGTAGGAGGTAGGTTACTGAAAGCAGTGAAGAGTTTTTACAAGGATAGTGAGGCTCAAGTTAGAGTATGTAGGAAAGAGGGAAATTTTTTCCCAGTAAAAGTAGGCCTTAGACAAGGATGTGTGATGTCACCGTGGTTGTTTAATATATTTATAGATGGGGTTGTAAGAGAAGTAAATGCGAGGGTCTTGGCAAGAGGCGTGGAGTTAAAAGATAAAGAATCACACACAAAGTGGGAGTTGTCACAGCTGCTCTTTGCTGATGACACTGTGCTCTTGGGAGATTCTGAAGAGAAGTTGCAGAGATTGGTGGATGAATTTGGTAGGGTGTGCAAAAGAAGAAAATTAAAGGTGAATACAGGAAAGAGTAAGGTTATGAGGATAACAAAAAGATTAGGTGATGAAAGATTGAATATCAGATTGGAGGGAGAGAGTATGGAGGAGGTGAACGTATTCAGATATTTGGGAGTGGACGTGTCAGCGGATGGGTCTATGAAAGATGAGGTGAATCATAGAATTGATGAGGGAAAAAGAGTGAGTGGTGCACTTAGGAGTCTGTGGAGACAAAGAACTTTGTCCTTGGAGGCAAAGAGGGGAATGTATGAGAGTATAGTTTTACCAACGCTCTTATATGGGTGTGAAGCGTGGGTGATGAATGTTGCAGCGAGGAGAAGGCTGGAGGCAGTGGAGATGTCATGTCTGAGGGCAATGTGTGGTGTGAATATAATGCAGAGAATTCGTAGTTTGGAAGTTAGGAGGAGGTGCGGGATTACCAAAACTGTTGTCCAGAGGGCTGAGGAAGGGTTGTTGAGGTGGTTCGGACATGTAGAGAGAATGGAGCGAAACAGAATGACTTCAAGAGTGTATCAGTCTGTAGTGGAAGGAAGGCGGGGTAGGGGTCGGCCTAGGAAGGGTTGGAGGGAGGGGGTAAAGGAGGTTTTGTGTGCGAGGGGCTTGGACTTCCAGCAGGCATGCGTGAGCGTGTTTGATAGGAGTGAATGGAGACAAATGGTTTTTAATACTTGACGTGCTGTTGGAGTGTGAGCAAAGTAACATTTATGAAGGGATTCAGGGAAACCGGCAGGCCGGACTTGAGTCCTGGAGATGGGAAGTACAGTGCCTGCACTCTGAAGGAGGGGTGTTAATGTTGCAGTTTAAAAACTGTAGTGTAAAGCACCCTTCTGGCAAGACAGTGATGGAGTGAATGATGGTGAAAGTTTTTCTTTTTCGGGCCACCCTGCCTTGGTGGGAATCGGCCGGTGTGATAATAAAAAAAAAAAAAAAAAAATTAGGTATAACATAAATAACAGAGAAGCACGATAAAGGCGCCCAAATTAATAAAAACTGACATTATATAGAGGGATATTCAAGGGTGGAGAGCCGAAAGGAATAAAAAAAAAAAAAGTGACCGCAACCATAACAAAAACCGTTATGTGCCTGAAAGGTAACTATAGAAAATCACTCTTACCCTATTCAAAGACTGAAAAAAGTGCGATTTTCTCAAAAAAAAAAAAAAAAAAAGAGCAAGCAAGCAATCATCTATGCACAAGTTTCCTGGAATATCTCGAAAGTAAGTCATTGAACTATTTCATGTTGTATTACTGTTAACCCTTAAACCATCCAAACTTAGATCTACGTTCACTCGCGTAGCGCTCTGAAAATAGATCTATGTTCGAATTTACATGCTTTCTTATGTAAAAAAAAAAAAAAAGAAGTAGATCTATGTTCGGAGTGCTACGTGAGTGAACATAGATCTACGTTTGTACAGTTTAAAGGTTAATAATAAACAGATTGAAAAGAATTTCCCAACAAACCTAAAACTGAATGTTTTAATTTTGGGTGGTGACACTTTTGAAGTGTCAGTAAGGGGCGACTCCTCGATTAACAACGAAATCGTTTACTGACGGGGTCTTAGGCCCCTATCTCTGTTGTTAAGTGAGCAGAGGCTTAATACCTGCTTTCCCATTTCTTGCAGCCAGTCTACAGATATTTCAATATGCTTAACATACATATACAATCTTAGTCTTGTATACTCACACGCTTGACGGCAGTGTATTCACTAGAAAGGAGATGATGGAATTTAGCATCATTTATGTCCCTCGTGGTGGGGTTGTATTCCAGCTCTCCAACATCCAGGTTCCACTCACCTTGGTTGTTCTTCAGGAGACTAAGAACAAAAAACGAAGTCACATATTTCTTTGTATAACATGACATTTGTACTATAATCATATTCGTCTGTTCAGCTAAAGCATAGCAATTCTGAAATATTTCTTAAAAGTATAATACTATACAAATTTCACTTTCAAATTAGTTAAACAGTGACTTTAATAACTGAGGAATTGTACTGAAAACTCAATTTCTCTAAATACACAATGATAAATCTTGCTGAGAAGGTTCTTATAAGCAAGTTTTGACAGCTAGTTTTTAACACAAAATTATTTAAAAGATTAGCTAGGAAACTTACTGTGGGTGAGTTGCAGCATTTCGTAATAAACTGGTAAAAGACTCTATATTTTTGGAAGCATTGCCGTTGGTGGCCATGTATTGAAGGGCTTCATTCATCTTGATCTGACTGAATGTTTCTATGAATTTAGGTTCCATTACATTCTTATCACGGACTAAGAATGGAGTTATATATTTATTATTGAATCGCTTGAACCTAGAAAAAAAGTAAAAGTTTATGATTAAAATTATGCTGCTATAAGAAAATTCTAGCAGTGCAATCCTCTACCTCTTGTATACATACAAAGGGAAATTATATTTCAATAACAGAAATTACCTGTCTCTACATTTCCAGCACGACACTATTCCCTCAAAAACTAAGATAAGTAATTACTCAGTATTTTAACTATTGACTATTTTCATGCCTCTAAGATACCAAGACTAATCAACAATATTCAAAATATCAGAATAATTCAGTAAATATTTCCTTTTCTTTTTCTTTTTTTTTATTTCAACTTTCTGTCTCCTGCCAAGCCAGGGTAACCATCATTCATTCAAATACTGTCTTTCAGCAGCTTGTTGCCTTCACTATCAATATTACCCTCCAACTGAAACATCCCAACCCCTCCTTAGTCTAGAACTCCAAGTCCAGCAAACCAATTTCACTGAATCCCTTAAGTTACCTTGTTCACACTCCAACACCATGTCCATTAAAACCACTTGTCTCTAATCTATCTCCTCCCCCCCCCACACACACTGCTGGATGCTCAAGCCCCTAAAACTCTAAGCCCCTCACTTCAACCGCTTCTGGGATGACCCCTGCCCCTCCTACGTTCCACTTCAGACTTGTATACCCTTTTCATCTTCTCTATATACCCAAACCAACTCAACAATCTTTGCTCAGCTCTCTGAATTACAGCCATCAAACGTTAATTTTACGATCCAAATTCTCTGCTCAGCATTAACACCACACACTGCTGTCAAACATGACATTTCTACTGCCCGTAGCCACCCATGTTTCACAGGCAGGCCCCACTTTACAGAGCTTTGATTTACAGCATTTTGCTAATACAGCAGTTTTTAATTATACCCATTCTTCATTTATTCAAGGCTTCCTAGAATAAATATATTCACCATTCACTATAAGCTAAGAACAAAGATATTTTAAAGTATGTAATATGTGTACCGCACATACAAATTTTAGACCTAGTTATATTGTTTGTTTAATACATTATAGTGTATACGTCGTGCCGAAGAAATAAAACTTGCGATTTTGGCTTAAATAGCAATGCTCTTGCCAGATAAGGCAAGTGAAAATTTGTGTATGCAATAATTTCACAAAAATCATTCTTAACCTAACAAAAGATATATTTCATTGTGTTTGTTTATTAAATTATTGTAAAGTTATCTAAAATATATTTAGTAGGATTAGACTAAACTGTGCTTGTTATAATAAGATTAGGTAAGTTTTCTAAGGTTCTTTTGGCACAAAAATTATTAATTTTTAACATAATGAAAAAATAAATATTTAAATGTATAAGAGAAAATTTTACAAAAGACTTAATTTTAAATGAGTTCTTGCTAACTGACCAGTTTCACCTATTCGGCACGACAAACATGTTATCCGGCTTATAGATGCTTGTGAAAGTGAACAAAGGCTATGATTCACTTTACAGCAATTTTAGATTTACAGTGGTAGCCCAGAACCTAACCTACTGTATAAGAGGGGCCCTCCTGTATTGGCCGATTGAGACATATTGGTATCGGCCTAAAAGTGAACATCAGTAGGTATCGGCTCATAGTGATGGCACTAGTATCTGTCTAAAACTGAGTATCGATATTGGCACAAGTTTTGGTACTGTCCCACTATCTCACACCCATTAAAGTGTTGGTGCCACTACCACAGTGGAACCTCAGTATTTGAAGAGCTCCTTACCTGAACGCTTTGTTCGGTAAAAAAAAAAAATCGCTCGGTAGTCGACCATTTGCTTGGCCCTCGACCAAACATGACCAACCAGAACTTCGCTGTAAATTATTTCATGTTTCTTCAAATTTTTTGGCATTTTTTTTTATATTATTTGCATAAATAAGTCACCATAGGGTCTGAGAAGATTAGTGATAACAGCCAACAAAAACAAAGAAAATTGGGCGGAAAAAAATCATTCGGTACTCGAACAGATCGGCACTCAGACTTCTGAAGCAAATTAAGTTCGAGTACCGAGGTTCCACTGGTACAGTATACATAAAATGCATGTACAATATCCACACCTTGACCTGGTAGATTACTCGGTGCTCTTGGCAATAAAAACTAAATGTGACAAACACACACAAGAACATCAAAGGCAAAAAGGTATAATAAAATAAGCTACTAGCATGAACAAAATACAATTACTATTACACCAAGTTAATTTAACTTTAATATGCAGCAGCGAGGAGACGGTTGGAGGCAGTGGAGATGTCCTGTCTAAGGGCAATGTGTGGTGTAAATATTATGCAGAAAATTCGGAGTGTGGAAATTAGGAGAAGGTGTGGAGTTAATAAAAGCATTAGTCAGAGGGCAGAAGAGGGGTTGTTGAGGTGGTTTGGTCATTTAGAGAGAATGGATCAAAGTAGAATGACATGGAAAGCATATAAATCTATAGGGGAAGGAAGGAGGGGTAGGGGTCGTCCTCGAAAGGGTTGGAAAGAGGGGGTAAAGCAGGTTTTGTGGGCGAGGGGCTTGGACTTCCAGCAAGCGTGCATGAGAGTGTTAGATAGGAGTGAATGGAGACGAATGATACTTGGGACCTGACGATCTGTTGGAGTGTGAGCAGGGTAATATTTAGTGAAGGGATTCAGGGAAACCAGTTATTTTCATATAGTAGTCGGACTTGAGTCCTGGAAATGGGAAGTACAATGCCTGCACTTTAAAGGAGGGGTTTGGGATATTGGCAGTTTAGAGGGATATGTTGTGTATCTTTATACGTATATGCTTCTAAACTGTTGTATTCTGAGCACCTCTGCAAAAACAGTGATAATGTGTGAGTGTGGTGAAAGTGTTGAATGATGATGAAAGTAGTATTTTCTTTCTGGGGATTTTCTTTCTTTTTTGGGTCACCCTGCCTCGGTGGGAGACGGCCGACTTGTTGAGAGAGAGAAAAAAAAAAAAAAAAAAAAAATGCATCACTTAAATCCCATTAAACTGGCCATGCCAAAATACTTCCCTAAAAATTCCCCAGTCTTCTTATAGCAAATTGAAGTATGATGACATGAAAAGCACGTGAAAAAGAGCATTAGCTTAGAAAATAAGATTTTTACGAGGGTGATAGATTTTACAGTGTTTAACCCCTTCAGCAAACTAATAAATTTGCAGATTATGAATCAGTTGCAGAAATAATTTCTCCACAATTATAACATGGCTGTTAATATTTAGATTTTACAATACTGCAATTTACTTCACAAACTGGTTGTGCGCCTCTAATTTTTGTACTACTACTCACAGGAGTGGTATGGGGAACATGAAAAAGTTATCACAAAATACTGAGGAACTTTATAAGGCACCCAAACCTAAGGCAATCACTGTACCATATTATCATAGCTTTGATTCAATATTATCTCAATAGCTGTATCACATGCTTAGCCATGCACGTATCAGTAATAAAAGTTTAATACAGCTTGCATTTTTTTTTTTCCAACAAGTCGGCCCTCTACCACTGAGGCAGGGTGACCCAAAAAGAAAATACTTTCATCATCATTCAACACTTTCACCTCACTCATACATTATCATTGTCTTTGCAGAGGCACCCAGATACAACAGTTTAGAAGCATATATAAAAAATTTTTAATACAACATATCCCTCCAAACTGTCAATATCCCAAACCCCTCCTTTAAAGTGCAATCACTGTACTTCCCATTTCCAGTACTCAAGTCCAGCTATATAAAAATCACCGGTTTCTCTGAATCCCTTCACTAAATATTACTCTGCTCACACTCCCACAGATCGTCAGGTCCCAAACACCATTCGTCTCCATTCACTCCTATCTAACACACTCACACACTCTTGCTGGAAGTCCAAGCCCCTTGCCCATAAAACCTCCTTTACCCTCTCTCTCCAACCTTTTCAAGTACGACTCCTACCCAACAATCCTTCCCCTACAGATTTATACACTCTCCAAGTAATTCTACTTTGATCCATTTCTCTAAATGACCAAACCACCTCAACAACCCCTCTTCAACCCTCTGACTAATACTTTTATTAACCCTACACCTCCTAATTCCCACACTCCAAATTCTCTGCACAATATTTACACCATACACTGCCCTTAGACAGGACATCTCCACCGTCTCTAGCCGCCTCCTCGCTGCAGCATTTACAACCCAAGCCTCACATCCATACAAGAGTGTTGGTACCACTATACTTTCAAACATTCCCTTCTTTGCCTCCATGGATAACTTTTTTTTGTCTCCACAGATACCTCAACACACCACTCACCTTTTTTTTCTCATCAATTCTGTGATTAACCCCATCCTTCATAAAGCCATCCGCTGACACGTCAGCTAACAAATACCTGAAAACATTCACTACTACCATACTCCTTCTCTCCAATGCGATACCCAATTTTTCTTTATATAAATCGTTTGATAAATATATTAGACAACCATGGTGACATTACACATCACTGTCTAAGATCTACTTTTACTGGGAAGTAATCTCCCTCTCTCCTCCACACCTTAACCTGAGCCTCACTATCCTCATAACAAATCTTTACAGTACTTAGTAACTTATTACCTATTCCATACACTTGTAACATCTGCCACATTGCTCCCCTATCCATTATCATATGCCTTTTCTAAATCCATAAATGCAATGAAAACTTCCCCACCTTTATCTAAATACATGTACTGTTCACATATATGCTTCAATGTAAACATGATCTACACATCCCCTACCCACTCTAAGGCCTCCATGCTCATCTGCAATCCTACTCTCTTACCTCTAATTCTTTCAATAATAATCCTACCATACACTTTACCTGATATACTCAGTAAACTTATTCCCCAATAATTTTTACAATATATGCAAGATTACAGGTACATCTTGCTACTTCTGCTTACACTTAGGTCACACTACACATATATGTAAAAGCATATATATACACACCCTTCTGGGTTTTCTTCTATTTTTTTTCCAGTTCTTTTTCTTGTTTATTTCCTCTAATCTCCATGGGGAAGTGGAATAGAATTCTTCCTCCATAAGCCATGCATGTTGTAAGAGGCGACTAAAATGCCGGGAGCAAGGGTCTAGTAACCCCTTCTCCTGTATAAATTACTAAATTTTAAAAGAGGAACTTTCGTTTTTATTTTTTGGGCCACCCTGTCTTGGTGGGATATGGCCGGTTTGTTAAACAAACAAACAAACAAACAAAAAAAAATGCAATCTTTTTTGTCCCCCTTCCCTTCATATAAAGGAACTATACATGCTCTCTGCCAATCCCTAGATACCTTTCCCCCTTTCATACATTCATTAAACAAAAACACCAACCATTCCAACACTATATCCCCCCCTGCTTTTAACATTTCTGTCTTGATCCCGTCAGTTCCAGCTGCTTTACCCAGTTTCATTTTACGTAATGCCTCACGCACCTCCCCCACACTCGTGTCCTGCTCTTCTTCACTCCTAAAAGATGTGATACCTCCCTGGCCAGTGCATGAAATTACCACTTCTCTCTCTTCATCGACATTTAAAAGTTCCTCAAAATATTCCCGCCATGTACCCAATACCTCTAGCTCCCCATCTACTAACTCCCTCACTCTGTCTTTAATTGACAAATCCATTCGTTCTCTAGGCTTTCTTAACCTGTTTATCTCCAAAATTTTTTCTTATTTTCTGCAAAATTTCTTGACACTGCCTCTCCCACTCTGTCATCTGCTCTCCATTTGCACTCTCTCACCACTTTCACCTTTCTTTTACTCTCCACATACTCTACTCTTCTTATAACACCTCTGTTTTGTAAAAACCTCTCATAAGCTACCTTTTTCTCTTTAATCACACCCTTTAATTCATCATTCTACCAATCACTCCTCTTTCCTCCTGTACCCACCCTCCTTTAGCAACAAACTTCTGCCCCACATTCTAATACTGCATTTTTAAAACTACCCCAACCCTCTTCAACCCCCCCACTACTCATACTTGCATTAGCCCACCTTTCTGCCAATAGTTGCTTATATCTCACCCTAACTTTCTCCTCAGTTTATATACAGTGGACCCCCGAGTTTCGTTGGCATCGACTTTCGTGAAATCCGACTTTCGGCAAGTTTTTTTGGCAAAATTTAGCCTCGTGGTTCGTGATTGGACTCGTGATTCAGCGACCGTCCAGTACGCGTCCGCCTGTTACCGCACACACAAAGCCAGTCTCCCACACCATTCACACTCAGTGTGCCATTGTTTACCAGCACGTGACCATCACCCCCGTGGGTTCATACAATACATTTCATAATAATCCATTGTTTTTTGTGCTTGCAACTGCTAAATAAGTCACCATGGACCCAAGGAAAGGTAGTGCAAGCCCTTTGGTAAAGAAAGCGAGGAACATGATCGAATTCAAGAAGGAAATCATTGAAAAATATGAGAGCGGAGCGCATGTTCCAGAACTTGCCAGGATGTATGGCAAACCCCATTCAGCCATCACTTCGATTGTGGCGAAGGGAAAGGAAATAAAGTGTGCTGTTGTTGCAAAAGGGGTAGATATGCTGACAAAAAAAGAGATCGCAAATCCTCGAAGAAGTGAAAAGGTTATTGTTGGTGTGGATTACCCAAAAACAGTTAGCAGGAGATAGTATTATGCAGTCGATATGTGAAAAGGCAAGGGAGTTGCATAATGATCTCGTAAAGAAATTGTCTGCAACAAGTGGTGATGCTTGTGATTTTAAGGCCAGCAAAGGTTGGTTTGAGAGATTTAAGAAGCGTAGTGGCATTCACAGTGTGATAAGGCATGGTGAGGCTGCCAGTTCTGACAAAAAAGCAGCCTAGAAGTTTGTACAGGAGTTTAAGGAGTGCGTAGACACTGGAGAATTCAAACCCCCCAACAACTGTTTAATTGTGACGAAACAGGTCTCTTTTGGAAGAAAATGCCAAAGAGGACCTACATCATGCAGGAGGAAACGGCACTCCCAGGACACAAGCCTATGAAGGATAGGCTTACTCTCATGTTTTGTAGTAATGCTAGTGGGGATTGCAAAGTGAAGCCTTTACTGGTGTATCACTCTGAAAATCCCAGCGTGTTCAAGAAAAACAGTGTCGCCAAGAGTAATTTGTGTGTGATGTGGAAGGCTAACTATAAGGCATGGGTCACAAGGGGAATTTTCCTAGACTGATTTAATGAAGTGTTTGGCCCCAGTGTGAAGAAATACCTTCTGGAAAATAAATTGCCACTCATGTGCCTCCTGGTAATGGACAATGCTCCTGCTCATCCTCCAGACTTGGAAGAGCAAATAGTGGAGTTCAGTTTCACCACGGTGAAGTTCTTGCCCCCTAATACAACTCCTCTCATCCAGCCCATGGACCAGCAGGTCATTTCAAACTTCAAAAAACTGTACACCAAAGCAGTGCTTCAAAAGTGCTTTGAAGTGACCTCAGACACCGAACTGACCCTAAGAGAGTTCTGGAAAGATCACTTCAATATCCTCACTTGCATAAATTGTATAGGTAAGGCTTGGCAATGAGTGACTTGCAGAACTTTGAATTCTGCTTGGAGAAAACTGTGGCCAGAATGTGTACAAGAGGGATTTTGAAGGGTTTGGGGCTGACCCCTAAGGAGCCTATGCCAGTTGTGGCATCTATTGTGGCATTGGGGAAGTCCCTGGGGTTGGAGGTGAGTGGCGAGATGTGGACGACCACAGGGAAGAGCTAACCACTGAAGAGCTGCAAGAGCTTCATCTGCAACAGCAAGAGATCACAGCTCAGAAAATAGCTGCAGAGGAGGAGGAAGAGAGATGGAGAAAGGTGCCTTCTTCAAAGATTAAGGACATTTGTGCAAAGTGGACTGAAGTGCAAACATTTATGGATGAACTTCACCCTGACAAAGCTGTTGCAGGCCGATTGGCAACATGTACAATGACAGTCTTGTGTCCTACTTCTGACAAATCTTAAAGAAAATGCCAGAAACAGAGCTCTCTGGACAGATATTTTGTGCGACAGGGGTTCAGTGACTCAAGTTGTTCCCAGTGTCTTTAAAAAAAAACAAAGAAGGGAAGCAACCCCAGATAAGGACTTGGTACCTGAAGTCCTAATGGAAGGAGATTCTCCTTCCAAACAATAGTGTACACCTTCCTCCTATCCCCTCCTCCCGTCTTCCATCCACCCAGAAGTCTTCAGTAAAGGTAAGTGTAATATTATTATTTTATATATGTATGTACTTGATTTCTCATTGTTTTCAGTATGTAAATCCATTTAATTTGAAAAAAAAAAAAAAAATTATTTTAATATTTTTGGGTGTCTGGAACGGATTAATTTTATTTCCATTATTTCGTATGGCCATTTGGCAATTTCGTCATTCGGCAGACTCTCTGGAACGGATTAATCACGAAACTCGGGGGTCCACTGTACTTTCACCTCTCTTACTTGATGTTGTCATTTTCCTTTTGTCCCATCTACCTCTTATGCATTTATATTCCCTCTTTTCCTGCCATAATTTATCCTTCAACATTATTGCTACTTCTTTAGCTCTATTTGAAACCCCCTGACCTAATCCCATTTATTTCTCCCCAATGAAACTATCCCCTTCAGCTTTGTTTCACTTAAAGCCAGGACATACAGCTTCTTTTCATTCATAACATCCACAATCATCTCTTTCTTATCATTCTCACAACATCCACACACATTCAAACATCCCACTTCGACGGTTTTCTTCTTTTTCTTTTTAGTAAGCTATATGGGAAAAGGGGTTACTACACCATTGTTCCTGGCATTTTAGTTGATTTCTACAACATGCATGGCTTACGGAGGAAAGATTCTTATTTCACTTCCCCATGGATATGAAAGGAAAAGCAATAAGAATAAGTACTATTAAGATAAAATCAAAGAAAACTCAGACGAGTGTGTATACATAAACATGTACATGCAGGAGTAGTGTGACCTAAGTGTAAGTAGAAGTAGCAAGATGTACCTGAAACCTTGCATGTTTGAGACAGAAAAAAGACACCAGCAATCCTACCATCATGTAAAACAAAATACAGACATCCTCTTTACACTCACTTGGTAGGACGGTAGTACCTCCCTGAGTGGTTGCTGTCTACCAACCACTGTCTATAGCATGCATGTTGAGGAATAATGCTAAAATGCAAAAATTATTACAGCCTCTCCTCAGTGAAGTACTCATTTACCAACACTTCGAGCTTACAATGGGCTCTGACCAGTATTCATACCTAAATATTGTATATTAGATCTGATTTCCTCTATTCTGTTTATTTCAATATACAATACACTACTGTATAAACATTTAAAAATATACCAGAAATGTCATAAATGGTACAGAGGTGACATTAAAACAATATGAAATATGGTTGACACAAACTCACTACCATTATAGTATGCTCCTCACTTAGCGATGAATTCATTTAACTACGTGGTCTCAGGAATGGAACTCTGTTGTTGAGTAGAGGCTGTAGGTGAACTTACTTTTTTCTAAAGAGGAGATTTCCATGCCTGCCTGCTACATCCTCCATGCCTGCTGTGATGTAGTCCATTGACTGTAAAGTATACATTATTATTACTTCTGATAATCTGATAAGCTTAAATTATAGCAATTCACAAAATTTTGATTCAGAATGCCATGGGGAGTGATTAACAAGCCAAAAACAACTCAAGAAACAAAGTTGAGGTTTGTATTTATAGAAATCTAAACTTTTAAAATCAGGTGGCAAAATCTGCCATTTAACTTTGTCCCAAGTTTTTAAGATCAAGAGCCAGTGCAGGTGAGATGGCGAAAGAACAGGGACACTGTCTTTAAGACAACAGTTTTCTCAGATCTAAGAGGAATGTGTACCTAATTTATAACAAGAAATGTATAGAAAAACATACTCTGAGTTTCCTAGAACCAATTACAGCAAATTCTAGAGCTTGCTGTAATACAATTTACAAACACCATCTCATTTTACATCTGTCAGTCACAAAGATCTCCACGATTGGGTCCAGTGTCGCTTTCGTAAATTTATGCATCAGTAGGCTAGAATATCTACAGTGGAATGGCTAATTTCTTGTGCTCAATAGAATGGAAGGCATACTAGCAAAATAGCCAAAAATTGGGGCAGTTTAGGTAATGAAACTGTCTCAAAATAGCCTCAAAGTGGGCAAATTGCTGAGGCATAAACTGTGCCTAGACCACCAACTTTGCACTTGCATAACTTCTTAAGTTTAACAATAAATTTGTCTTTTGTTGGCATTACCGTAATCTCTACAATTTTTTAAAAAACTGCAACACTGGTGGGGTTAAAACAGTTTTATATTTTTTCTTTTCATGATTCCACTCTACAAAAAAATAATAATGCAACATGAGCCATTCCCCAGGCATGTTACTTTTTGGAATTCCATTACTAGTAAGTAATGCTATAAAAAAAACTTTGGTTTATTCAAAGAAGTGATCTTGTGTTCACATGATCAACTATCCAGTTGCTGGCAATGCACACATTCAAAGGCTATTACTAGGATACCATTACAAAACAATATACGTACAGTCTTACTCCGCCCTACGTCATTAATTGGCTCCAAGAGCTGTGATGTAAACCCAATTTTTGACAAACTGGAAGTAATGCTTTAAAAATGCCTTACAACTAGTGTAAATAACTCGCGAAAGAATATAATTATTGTTACACCTTAAAGAACACTAAAAAACACACTTTAATCATTTTGTTAAAGAATAATGAACACAACTTAAAAAAATTATTTACCTTGTGATTTGCCCTTAAAAATGCCTTAAGTATGAAAAGAAACACCTTACAATTAGCATAAAAACATGCTTTTAATCACAATTAACTTGTCTTCCATTGAAACCACATTACACTTGGAATCACTAGCACTATCCTCCTTAGGACCCATAGGTAACAGACACAGTAAAGGAATAATCACAAAAATAACAAAGGAAAGCAAAACAAGCACACAATCGCAGCATGGGCAAAAATGCACATGGCATCGCCCTTGTTTTGAATGAAAACCCGCAGCAATGCTGCAATGGACATTTTTTTACAATTTTTCAATGTAAATATATTAGTGTATATGTATACATTATTCTCCATGGGGAAGTGGAACAGAATTCTTCCTCCGTAAGCCATGAGTGTTGTAAGAGGCAACTAAAATGCCAGGGGCAAGGGGCTAGTAACCCCTTCTCCTGTATATATTACTAAATGTAAAAGGAGAAACTTTCGTTTTTCCTTTTGGGCCACCCTGCCTCGGTGGGATACGGCCGGTGTGTTGAAAGAAAGAAGTATATATTATGTTTTTAATATGGTTTTATTGAATATTTTTTTTTGTTTTATTTTAAAAAAAATTTCAGTGAAAATTTATTTCATGTCCTTTTATTATGACATAGGTGATGTTGCCAAGTGATGTAAAGTCGGATGCAATGACGTTTGCCGAACTGAAATTTACTCTAGAAGTGGAGTAAAGGCAAATTTGACATAAGCTGAAACAACATTAAGCAGGGTATGACTGTAATATAGGTTCCAACTTACAATGCACTGCACTTTTGAATGAATACTGTATGACTGCTGATCTGTAGAGCAATTTCAAATACAGTAGAACCCCTGTATCTACTGATATGGTATCTGCGGTTTCAGTTACCCATGGTTTACCGTCACCCAAAAATACCTCTTAATTTTGCATAATAATGGCCCCAAAGCACAAAAATAGAAAAGCTGGCAGTTCTTCAAAGCCTAAGAGAAACCGTGATAATTCTCCACTTATATAATTTATCAATTAAACTTTATAACAGCTATGCAGAGGACTTGTATACAGTGGTAACTCGAGTTTCAAATAGCTCCCTACTCAACAATTATGTAAGTGCTTTTGTAAGTGTATTTCTGGGGGGCCTGAAAGAGACTAATTTACATTATTCCTTAAGGGAACAAATTCGTTTGGTATCGGCACTCGAACAGCCTTCTGGAATGAATTAAGTTCGTAACTCGAGGTACCACTGTAGAGGGTTTGCAACTATCCACAGTTTTGGTATCCACGGCAGGTTCTTGGAATGCATCCCCTGCAGATACAGGGATCCTACTGTATGGTATTTGTACACATTTCAGCTTTTTTTACGAAACACATTCAAACATTATACAGTGGACCCCCGCTTCGCGAAGCCATCAGTATCTGATAAATCCTGTATCCGAAGCATTATATCGCAAAAAATTTGCCTCTCTTCCCATTACAAAACCCGGTATGCAATACGATTCATACGAGACGTGTCCAGTGTTTACAAGCCAGCCAGTGTGTGCATATCTAAGGATACATTCGGTACATTCTATATTATCCATATTATCACTGTTTTTGGTGCTTGTTTCTGCAAAATAAGTCACCATGGGCCCCAAGAAAGCTTCTAGTGCCAACCCATTGAGACCAAGGGTTACCTGGGGGCTACTGAAATTAAGGAAATGTGTGCAAAGTGGCTTGAAGTGCAAGCCTTTTTTGATGAAAATCACCCTGACACAGCTACTGCAAGCCGTGTTGGCAACCTGTACACTGACAATGTTGTGAACCACCTTAGGAAAGTCATAAAGGAATGAGAGGTACAGGCCTCTATGGACAGATATGTTGTGCGACAGAAGTCCAGCGACTCTCAAGCTGGTCCTAGTGGTCCTGTATTTTTTTGTACCTCTGTATGTATGCTAAAATTACTAAATAAATAAATAAATAAACCCCAGAAAAGGACTTGCTACCTCAAGTCCTAATGGAGGGGATTCCCCTTCTAAACATTAAAAACTTCGACACTCTTCCCTCCTCCCATCCCATCAATCATCACCAGATCTTCATTAAAGGCAAGTGTCAATTACACCTACCGTCCGACTTACGACCGAGTTCGGTTCCGAGAAACCAGTCGTAAGTCAAAATGGTCGTAAGTCGAACTTTACCACTGAATATCAACAAAACATTTTTCTAATGACTATTTTATTGTTTTATTTTGGTATTTCATGTTTTACTTTACTTTTTATGTTGTTAGTACTGTATTTTATACTGTAAGGTTTAGGATAAACACTGTGTACAACGCAAATAGTTGTTTATTTCCCAGAAATTTGGCATAAAAAACACGATCGTAAGTCGAGTGGTCGTAAGTCGAGCAGGTCGTAAGTTAGATGGTAGGTGTATTCTATTGTGATTATTCTATTGTCATTATTGTTATTGTAATTATTATATTGCATTAAACTTAATATATCATGTGGTAAAAGTTTTTTTTTCATACTTTTGGTTGTCTTGCACGGATTAATTTGATTTCCATTATTTCTTATGGGGAATACTGATTCGCTTTCCGATAATTTTGGTTTACGATGAGCTCTCAGGAACGGATTAATATCGTGAACCAGGGGTCCACTGTATATGATAATTTTTTACATGTACAGAGCTCACATTTGTTTGGTAAAGCTCAGTAAAGAACTGTGGATTTATTATATACATTCTGATTAGTATACATTAGTGGCTTGTGGGGAGGGAAAGATGGAAAAATGTTCGTTAATACAACGAGGCAGGAGAGATGCCTGGGAGCTTAGGAGAGAGGCTTTGAACTGGTTGCAGGAAAGCTAGGTTGGTATGCCACTTAAGCCAGTAGGCTGCCTTGTAGTCTGGAAAGGAAACCGAGACCCTAGTGATGGATAATGGTCAAAGGACAAAGGAAGAAGTTGGCGAGTCTGGTAGGTAGGTGAATTACCAAAGCCACTCCTTCCAAACACCCTATGTGCCATATGGCCAGACACCTTATATTTTATCATTTGCAAGATGGTGGAGAACATAAATCAAGTGCGTTGTGTCATACACAAAGGATAACAGTGAATGGGAGAGAGAAGAAAGGAATGTGAGGTAGGAGGGAAAGTGGAAGGAAAAAAAAGGGAAAGAAAGACTCAGAAAGCTATACAGTATCCTTATATTTTACTGTTAAACAAGATATCAGATAAAATATGGCTTGGGAGTGCATCTCCAATTATTTAAAAAAAAAAAAAAAAAATATATATAAAATCAGATACGGAACATTATGGCTCAGAGTGCATTTCCTATTACAACATGGATGTCTAGGTTCAGAGTCCAGAACAATACTAATCAAAGATTTTTGGGAATGCATTCACATTTTCAGTGGGACCTACTGTACAGCAATTAAAAGTTGAGATCATTTACCCTCTCGTGGAGTCTTTCATTCATGGTAAGTGTGCGCTTCTCTGCCCTCTTCACCCCCAGCAATATTGTAAGAGGTTTGATGGTGATTCCCTGCAAAATGAATGAATATTCTTTAAAAAATAAACATCCAATGTCAAACATCCATAAAACTGAAAATACTTACCAAACATCCTAATGCTTGTGTGCAAGGAGCCTGGACATGCAGCAGATTTGTGTGTGCACATTAGATAGGAGTGAATGGAGACAAATGGTTTTTGGGACCTGACGAGCTGTTGGAATGTGGGCTGGGTTATACAGTGGACCCCCCGCTTAATGATCACCTCCCAATGCGACCAATTATGTAAGTGTATTTATGTAAGTGCGTTTGCACATGTATGTTTGGGGGTCTGAAATGGACTAATCTACTTCACAATATTCCTTATGGGAACAAATTCGGTCAGTACTGGCACCTGAACATACTTCTGGAATGAAAAAAATATCATTAACCAGGGGTCCACTGTATTTTGTGAAGGGATTTGGGAAACTGGCTTGCTGGACTTTATTCCTGGAAGTGGGAAGTACAATGCTGCACTTTAAAGGAGGGGTCTGAGATACTGGCTCTTTGGAGTGATATCTAAACTGTCATATCTGGGCACCTCTGCAAAGGCAGTGACTATTTATTTATTATTTATTTGGACATGATACATAGTTGTACAAAGAAATATAGTGATTGGGTGTACATGCCAAAAGTCCCTTGTATGCAGAGCATTATGGGCAGGCTTAAAATTAACTTAAGATTAACTAAGCAATGATATATTCAGTGGTAAAAATTACAGTAAACAAATTACAACATGCAGTACAAATAAGAAGCATTAAAGTTCTACAAATTTGTAGCATAACAATGTATAATATAATCGAATCAGATAGAGTAAAATCAATGATTTGTAGTGCAGAAACAGATCATATGGTCATTAGATGAGTTACTGTACATTCAAGAGAATGGAGTATTCTATTAGGTAATGTAATTAAAAAAAAAAAAACGTTTGATAGGATCACAGGTTATACATATATGAGATTCAGTTATTCAGTATTTATTTAGTTATGGTTGAGTATGTGGTTTTTAAGAAGTCTTGAACTGATAAACAGACAGTACAGTGGACCCTCGACCAACGTTGGCATCGTCTAACGTTAAATCCAACTAGTGATACATTTTAACACAATTTTTGCCTTGACTAGCGCTAAAAAATCCGACCAACACTATTTGTTCCGTTCGAGACGCGTCCACTTGTGGCCTGAGTGCACCTCACTTGTCCCGTGGGTGCCAGTGTTTACAAGCCAGCCAGCCACCACAGTCCCATCCAAACATACAATTGGAACATTTCATATTATCACAGCGTTTGTAGTGATTGCACCTGCAAAATAAGTCACCATGGGCCCCAAGAAAGCTTCTAGTGCCAACCCTACAGAAAAAAGGGTGAGAATTACTATGGATATGAAGAAAGAGATCATTGCTAAGTATGAAAGTGGAGTGCGTGTCTCCGAGCTGGCCAGGTTGTACACAAAACCCCAATCAACCATCGCTACTATTGTGGCCAAGAAAACGGCAATCAAGGAAGCTGTCCTTGCCAAAGGTGCAACTATGTTTTCGAAACCGAGATCGCAAGTGATAGAAGATGTTGAGAGACTGTTATTGGTGTGAATAAACGAAAAACAGATAGGAGATAGTATCTCTCAAGCGATCATATGTGAAAAGGCTAGGAAGTTGCATGACGATTTAATTAAAAAAATGGCAGCAACTAGTGATGTGAGTGAATTTAAGGCCAGCAAAGGTTGGTTTGAGAGATTTAAGAATCAGTGGCATACATAGTGTGATAAGGCATGGTGAGGTTGCCAGTTCGGACCACAAAGCGGCTGAAAAATATGTGCAGGAATTCAAGGAGTACATAGACAGTGAAGGACTGAAACCCGAACAAGTGTTTAATTGTGACGAAACAGGCCTGTTTTAGAAGAAAATGCCAAGCAGGACCTACATTACTCGGGAGGAAAAGGCACTCCCAGGACATAAGCCTATGAAAGACAGGCTTACTCTGTTGATGTGTGCCAATGCTAGTGGCGATTGCAAAGTGAAGCCTTTATTGGTGTATCACTCAAACTCCCCGTGTTCAGGAAAAACAATGTCCTCAAGGCCAATTTGTGTGTGCTGTGGAGGGCAAACAGTAAGACATGGGTCACTAGGGACTTTTTCTATGACTAGTTACACCATGCATTTGCCCCCACTGTGAAAAATTACCTCCTGGAAAATAAATTGGACCTTAAGCACCTCCTGGTATTATAATGACAATGCTCCTGGTCATCCTTCAGACTTGGCAGAGCGACTTTCTGCGGACATGAGCTTCATTAATGTGAAGTTTTTGCCTCCTAATACCACTCCTCTCCTGCAGCCCATGGACCAGCAGGTCATCGCAAACTTCAAGAAACTGTACACGAAAGCTATGTTTGAAAGGTGCTTTGTAGTGACCTCAGAAACTCAATTGACTCTAAGAGAGTTTTGGAGAGATCACTTTAGCATCCTCAATTGTGTAAACATCATAGGTAAGGCTTGGGAGGAAGTGACTAAGAGGACCTTGAACTCTGCTTGGAAAAAACTGTGGCCAGAATGTGTAGACGAAAGGGATTTTGAAGGGTTTGAGGCTAACCCTGGGAACACTATGCCAGTTGAGGAATTCATTGTGGCATTGGGGAAGTCCTTGGGGTTGGAGGTTAGTGGGGAGGATGTGGAAGAGTTGGTGGAGGAGGACAATGAAGAACTAACCACTGATGAGCTGCTAGATCATCTTCAACAGCAAGAGGCCACACCTGAGGAAACTGCTTCGGAGGAGGGGATAGAGAAATTGAAGAAGTTGCCTACTTCAAAGATTAAGGAAATGTGTGCAATGTGGCTTAAAGTGCAAACCTTTTTTGATGAAAATCACCCTGACACAGCTACTGCAAGCCATGTTGGCAACCTGTACACTGACAATGTTGTGAAACACTTTAGGAATGTCATAAAGGAACGGGAGGTACAGGCCTCTATGGACAAATATGTTGTGCGACAGAGGTCCAGTGACTCTCAAGCTGGTCCTAGTGGCATTAAAAGAAGAAGGGAAGTAACCCCGGAAAAGGACTTGCCACCTCAAGTCCTAATGGAAGGGGATTGCCCTTCTAAACACTAACACCATCAACACTCTCCCCTCCTCCCATCCCATCAATCATCACCAGATCTTCAATAAAGGTAACTGTCATGTAACTATGCATGCCTTCTTCAGTTTGTGTGTATTAAAATTAATATTTCATGTGGTAAAAATTTTTTTTTCAATACTTTGGGGTGTCAGAACGGATTAATTTGATTTCCATTATTTCTTATAGGGAAAATTAACTCGACTAACGATAATTTCGATTAATGATGAGCTCTCCGGAACGGATTAATATCATTGGTCGAGGGTCCACTGTACAGTGGACCCCCGCATAACGATCAGCTCCCAACTCAACCAATTATGTAAGCGTATTTTTGTTAATGCTTTTGTAGGTGTATTTTTAGGGGTCTGAAACGGACTAATCTAATTCACAATATTTCTTATGGGAACAAAATCGGTCTATAACGGCACCCAAACAGACTTCTGGATTGAAATAATATCGTTATGCGGGGGTCCACTGTATTTCTTTTATATTCACAGGTAATGAATTCCAGATTTTTGGGCCTTTTATGTGAATTGAGTTTTTAGATAGTGTGAGATGGACACAGGAAACATCAGAGTGATCTGTGCCTTGTGTTATGGTCATGTGTTCCGTTGAGGTTGGTAAGGAGAAGTTTGAGGGAAGGGTTTATATCCGAGTTTAGTGTTCTATGTATGTAGTAGGAACCATAATAAGTATGGATGTTTTGTATGGTGAGTCAGTTTAGAGTTTTGAATATTGGAGAAGTATGCTGCCTGGAGTCAGAATTTATCATCATTCTGACTGCAGCCTTTTGTTGGGTAATTAATGGTCTGAGATGATTTGTTGTTGTTGAGCCCCATGCACAAATTCCATAGGTGAGACAGGGGTAAATGAGTGAGTGATATACGGCCAGGAGGGCTGACTGGAACATAGTACCATATCTTCGATAGTATGCCTACGGTCTTGGAGATTTTCTTGGAAATTTGTTGTACATGTGTTTGAAATTTGAGTCTACTATCAAGGTGGACTCCTAAGAATTTTTCCTCTGTGAGCTTTGTGATAGGTGATCCATTTATCATTATGTTAAGAGGACCATCTGTAGTTCTGTTCCTAAACTGAATGTAGTAGGTTTTGTCAATATTGAGAGTAAGTTTGTTAATCATCATTCAGGTAAATATTTTCTGTAATTTGGTATTTACAGTATTAGCTAGTATGACTGGGCTTGGGTGAGAGAAGACATATGTAGTGTCATGTAGAGTAGTTGCGATGCATTTGGTAGGTCGTTTATGTAAATGAGAAAGAGAAGAGGGCCAAGGACGCTTCCCTGTGGGACACCAACTGTAATTGGCTGTGTGGAAGAGTTTGCTCCATTTGTGTACACATATTGGCTTATGTTGCTAAGGTATGACTTTAGGTAGTTGAGGGAGTGCCCTCTTATACCATAGTGTGATAATTTTATGTGCAGCAAATAATGGTCAACTGTGTCAAAAGCTTTACATAAATCAATGAAGATCCCCAATGGAACTTCTTTTTTCTCAAGTGCAGTGTATATTTGTGTTAGCATGTGTATAATAGTATCACTCGTATTTTTATTAGGCCTGAACCCAAACTGACAGGGGTTGAGCATGTTGTGGGAGATGAGGTAGGAATAGATTCGCTTATGAATTAGTTTTTCAAAGATTTTAGAGAGAGGGTGTAAGTTGAATATTGGCCTATAGTTATTCAAGTCTGCTTGATCTCCTCCTTTATGTATCGGGGTGACCCTTGCTATTTTGAGAACTGTAGGGAAAGTAGAGGATTCAATGGATTTGTTAAAGAGTGTTGCAATGATTGGTGACAGCACTTGAAGCTTTTTTGTATATAAAGGGTGGTAAGGTGTTCAAATCTCCTGTCTTGGTCTTTAGTGTGTTGATAATACGTGAGACTTCTGTTGGGTATGATACAGCATGTAATGAAAGTAGTTTGTTCGATTATGTATTGGTGGATAAAAGGTTGATGGGTAGGCTCCGGGATGTACACGTTTATAGAGGGGCAACTGATATATTGGATCATTATTTAGTTGCAGCTACAGTTAGAGTAAGAGGTAGATGGGAAAAGAGGAAAATGGCAACAACAATCAAGAGGGAGGTGAAAGTGTATAAACTAAGGGAGGAGGAAGTTCGAGTGAGATATAAGCAACATTGTCAGAAAGGTGGGCTGGTGCAAGAATGAGTAGTGGGTGGGTGGGTGGGGGAGTGGGGGGGGTTGAAGAGGGTTGGAATAGTTTTAAAAATGCAGTATTAGAATGTGGGGCAGAAGTTTGTGGTTATAGGAGGGTGGGTGCAGGAGGAAAGAGGAGTGATTGATGGAATGAAGTAAAGGGTGTGATAAAAGAGAAAAAGTTAGCTTATGAGAGGTTTTTACAAAGCAGAAGTATTATAAGAAGAGTAGAGTATATGGAGAGTAAAAGAAAGGTGAAGAGTGGTGAGAGAGTGCAAAAGGGGAGCAGATGATAGAGTGGGAGAGGCACTGTCAAGAAATTTTAATGAAAATAAGAAAAAATTTTGGAGTGAGTTAATAAACAAGTTAAGAAAGCCTAGAGAACGAATGGATCCGTCAGTTAAAAACAGAGTAGGGGAGTTAGTAGATGGGGAGATGGAGGTTTTTGGATAGATGGCAAGAATATTTTGAGGAACTTTTAAATGTCAACGAAGAAAGGGAGGCGGTAATTTCATGCACTGGCCAGGAAGGTATACCATCTTTTAGGAGTGAAGAACAGGATGTGAGTGTGGGGGAGGTGCGCGAGGCATTACGTAGAATGAAAGGGGGTAAAGCAGCTGGAACTAACGGGATCATGACAGGAATGTTAGAAGAAGGGAGGGATATAGTGTTGGAGTGGTTGGTATTTTTGTTTAATAAATGTATGAAAGAGGGGAAGGTACCTAGGGATTGGCAGAGAGCATGTATAGTCCCTTTATATAAAGTGAAGGGGGACAAAAGAGATTGTAAAAATTATAGAGAAATAAGTTTACTGAGTATACCAGGAAAAGTGTACGGTAGGGTTATAATTGAAAGAATTAAAGGTGACAGAATGTAGGAGTGTGGATGAGCAAGGAGGTTTCAGCATGGGTAGGGGGTGTGTAGATCAAGTGTTTACATTGAAGCATATGTGTGAACAGTATTTAGATAAAGGCAGGGAAGTTTTTATTGCATTTATGGATTTAGAAAAGGCAAATGATAGAGTGGATAGGGGAGCAATGTGGCAGATGTTGCAAGTATATGGAGTAGGTGGTAAGTTACTAAATGCTGTAAAGAGTTTTTATGAGGATAGTGAGGCTCAGGTTAGGGTATGTAGAAGAGAGGGAGACTACTTCCCAGTAAAAGTAGCTCTTAGACAGGGATGTGTAATGTCACCATGGTTGTTTAATATATTTATAGATGGGGTTGTAAAAGAAGTAAATGCTAGGGTGTTCAGGAGAGGGGTGGGATTAAATTATGGGTAATCAAACACAAAATGGGAATTGACACAGTTGCTTTTTGCTGATGATACTGTGCTTATGGGAGATTCTAAAGAAAAATTGCAAAGGTTAGTGGATGAGTTTGGGAGTGTGTGTAAAGGTAGAAAGTTGAAAGTGAACATAGAAAAGAGTAAGGTGATGAGGGTATCAAATGATTTAGATAAAGAAAAATTGGATATCAAATTGGGCAAGAGGAGTATGGAAGAAGTGAATGTTTTCAGATACAGTGGACCCCCGCATAGCAACTTTAATCCGTGCAAGAGGGCTCATTGTTATGCGAAATGATCGGTATGCGAATGAATTTTCCCCATAAGAAATAATGGAAATCAAATTAATCCGTGCAAGACACCCAAAAGTATGAAAAAAAAAAATTTTACCACATGAAATGTTAATTTTAATACACACAAACTGAAAAAGGCATGCACAATTACATGACACTTACTTTTATTGAAGATCTGGTGATGATTGATGGGATGGGAGGAGGGGAGAGAGAGTGTTAGTGTTTAGAAGGGGAATCCCCTTCCATTAAGACTTGAGGTGTCAAGTCCTTTTCTGGGGTTACTTCCCTTCTTCTTTTAATGCCACTAGGACCAGCTTCAGAGTCACTGGACTTCTGTCGCACAACATATCTGTCCATAGTGGCCTGTACCTCTCGTTCCTTTATGACTTCCCTAAAGTGTTTCACAACATTGTCAGTGTACAGGTTGCCAACACGGCTTGCAATAGCTGTGTGAGGGTGATTTTCATCCATGAAGGTTTGCACTTCAAGCCACTTTGCACAGATTTCCTTAATCTTTGTAGTAGGCAACTTCTTCAATTTCTCTCTCCCCTCCTCTGAACCAGTTTCCTCAGGTCTGGCCTCTTGCTGTTGAAGTTGATCTATCAGCTCATCAGTGGTTAGTTCTTCATTGTCCTCCTCCACCAACTCTTCCACATCATCCCCACTAACCTCCAACCCCAAGGACTTTCCCAATGCCACAATGGATTCCTCAACTGGCATAATCCTCTCAGGGTTAGCCTCAAACCCTTCAAAATCCCTTTTGTCTACACATTCTGGCCACAGTTTCTTCCAAGCAGAGTTCAAGGTCTTAGTCACTCCCTCCCAAGCCTTACCTATAAGGTTTACACAATTGAGGATATTAAAGTGCTCTCTCCAAAACTCTCTTAGAGTCAGTTGAGTTTCTGAGGTCACTACAAAGCACCTTTCAAACAGAGCTTTTGTGTACAGTTTCTTGAAGTTTGCAATAACCTGCTGGTCCATGGGCTGCAGGAGAGGAGTAGTATTAGGAGGCAAAAACTTCACCTTAATGAATTTCATGTCCCCATAAAGTCGCTCTGCCACGTCTGTAGGATGACCAGGGGCATTGTCTAACACCAGGAGGCACTTAAGTTCTAATTTCTTTTCAGTTAGGTAATCTTTCACATTGGGGGCAAATGCATGGTGTAACCAGTCATAGAAAAAGTCCCTAGTGACCCATGAATTACTGTTTGCCCTCCACAGCACACACAAATTCTCCTTGAGGACATTCTTTTGCCTGAACGGTCTGGGAGTTTCAGAGTGATACACTAATAAAGGCTTCACTTTGCAATCACCAGTAGCATTGGAACACATCAACAAAGTAAGCCTGTCTTTCATAGGCTTATGTCCTGGGAGTGCCTTTTCCTCCTGAGTAATGTAGGTCCTGCTTGGCATTTTCTTCCAAAACAGGCCTGTTTCATCACAATTAAACACTTGTTCAGGTTTCAGTCCTTCACTGTCTATGTACTCCTTGAATTCCTGCACATATTTTTCAGCTGCTTTGTGGTCCGAACTGGCAGCCTCACCATGCCTTATCACACTATGTATGCCACTACGCTTCTTAAATCTCTCAAACCAACCTTCGCTGGCCTTAAATTCACTCACATCATCACTAGTTGCAGGCATTTTTTTAATTAAATCCTCATGCAACTTCCTAGCCTTTTCGCTTATGATCGCTTGAGAGACGCTATCTCCTGCTAGCTGTTTTTCATTTATCCACACCAATAAGAGTCTTTCAACATCTTCCATCACTTGCGATCTCTGTTTCAAAAACACAGTTAAACCTTTGGCAAGAACAGCTTCCTTGATTGCCTTTCTGTTGCCCACAATAGTAGCGATGGTTGATTTGGGTTTCTTGTACAACCTGGCCAGGTTGGCGACACGCACTCCACTTTCATACTTATCAATGATCTCTTTCTTCATCTCTATAGTAATTCTCACCCTTATTGCTGTAGGGTTGGCACTAGAAGCTTTCTTGGGGCCCATGGTCACTTATTTGGCAGATAAAATCACCAAAAACACTGTAATAATACGAAATGTTCCGATTGTATGCTTGGATGTTACCGCGGAGGCTGGCTGGTAAACAATGCCACCGGCGGCACATGTGAGGCTGGCTAAGGGCGCACATTGGACGCGTCTCGGACGAAGAGCGGTGAGCGGGTTTTTGAGCGGTATGCGAGGCAAAATTTTTGCGATAAAAGCGAGCGGTATGCGGATTGTACGTTATGTGATGGCGACGGTATGCGGGGGTCCACTGTACTTGGGAGTTGACGTGTCGGCGGATGGATATATGAAGGATGAGGTTAACCATAGAATTGATGAGGGAAAAAAGGTAAGTGGTGCATTGAGGTATATGTGGAGACAAAAAACATTATCTATGGAGGCAAAGAAGGGAATGTATGAAAGTATAGTAGTACCAACACTCTTATATGGGTGTGAAGCTTGGGTTGTAAATGCAGCAGCGAGGAGGCGGTTGGAGGCAGTGATGTCCTGTCTAAGGGCAATGTGTGGTGTAAATATTATGCAGAAAATTCGAGTGTGGAAATTAGGAGAAGGTGTGGAGTTAATAAAAGTATTAGTCAGAGGGCTGAAGAGGGGTTGTTGTGGTGGTTTGGTCATTTAGAGAGAATGGATCAAAGTAGAATGACATGGAGAGCATATAAATCTGTAGGGGAAGGAAGGCGGGGTAGGGGTGGTCCTCGAAAAGGTTGGAAGGAAGGGGTAAGGGAGGTTTTGTGGGCGAGGGGCTTGGACTTCCAGCAGGCGTGCATGAGCGTGTTAGATAGGAGTGAATGGAGACGAATGAGACGAATGGTATTTGGGACCTGACGAGCTGTTGGAGTGTGAGCAGGGTAATATTTAGTGAAGGGAATCAGGGAAACTGGTTATTTTATATAGCCGGACTAGAGTCCTGGAAATGCGAAGTACAATGCCTGCACTTTAAAGGAGACGTTTTAGGATATTGGTAGTTTGGAGGGATATGTTATGTATCTTTATATGTATATACTTCTAAACTTTTGTATTCTGAGCACCTCTGCAAAAACAGTGATTATGTTTGTGTGAGGTGAAAGTGTTGAATGATGATGAAAGTATTTTCTTTTTGGGGATTTTCTTTCTTTTTGGGTCACCCTGCCTCGGTGGGAGAC
Organism: Cherax quadricarinatus; assembly: GCF_038502225.1. Lineage (NCBI taxonomy): Eukaryota > Metazoa > Arthropoda > Malacostraca > Decapoda > Parastacidae > Cherax > Cherax quadricarinatus. Next base: position 16,609,766 of record NC_091336.1, read on the forward strand.
GGCTGACTTGTTAAAAAAAAAAAAATAACTTTACATTATATTTTAGTCTAAGAAATACTCAAAATGCTGTGTGTTTATGGAAGAGTTGAATCATTTTGTTAACATCTCCAAGAACTTACTTGTAAGAAGACAGTAAAGTAGACCATAGCCATAGTGGCAGTAAGGAATATAGGTTGACTTGGAATATGTTCCACATTGATGGTCAGCACCAGGGCAAAGGCCACTGCTCCTCTTAACCCACCATATGACATGATAAACTTGTCCACGAAGGTGATCTTCTTGACACGGAACCGATTGCACATCGCACTGAAGATCCAGACACCTAGATGAAAGAGTAAAAATATACTTAGGTAAGTGCAATTAAGAGTGGGATGAAGTCTTTTAGATAAATTCCCGATGCTCAGTTTGCTTCTGTGCATCAGACAGCAACCAACCAATCTGCAAATTCAGCCATTTGCTTAGATATTACCTCATGCTAATTTATGAAGGATCTAAATTCCCAAAATTTCATTTTAGTTATTTAATTAAGCAAATTAAAAAAAAAAAAAAGGTCCAGAAACTGCTAGCAGTAAAGTGGCACTTTGAAATGACGAGATCAATAAAATCAGCACATTTCTTACCCATTTGAAGATGGGCTGAAGAGACTGGGAATCAGGATATTAATCACACTACACTAACAACATCCTTAAATTTTATTACAATAATAATAATAATAAAAATAGCTCATAGCATAAAATAAAAATATGTGAATGTAAGAAAGTTTTCTAACACAGAACTTTAAAAAAAAACTTTCACTGGTACTTAAACAAGGCACAAAAAATAACTGCTACATTCAAATCATTATCATGAACTTTCCAAGTTTTTATTGCTCAACACTGAATTCCAATGAAAATAAATGCCTCCATTCAACATTAACCAAAATGAATGAATAGCATTTAAGACAACGTATTATGGAATAGGTGGTAAGTTACTAAATGCTGTAAAGAGTTTTTATGAGGACAGTGAGGCTCGGGTTAGGGTGTGTAGAAGAGAGGGAGACTACTTCCCGGTAAAAAACACTAAAAAACAAGACAGGAGATTTAAATACCTTACCACCCTTTATATACAAAAAAGCATCACAAGTGCTATCACCAATCATTGCAACACTCTTTAACAAATCCATTGAATTCTCTACCTTTCCTACAGTTCTCAAAATCGCAAGGGTCACCCCGATCCATAAAGGAGGAGACCAAACAGACTTGAATAACTATAGGCCAATATCCAACTTACACCCTCTCTCTAAAATCTTCGAAAAATTAATTCATAAGCAAATCTATTCCTACCTCATCTCCCACAACATACTCAACCCCTGTCAATTTGGGTTCAGGCCTAATAAAAATACTAATGATGCTATTATACACATGCTAGAACATATATACAGTGGAACCTCAAAAATCGAACGTATCACATATCGAACGTTTCGAAAATAGGACCATTTTTTCGGACAAACTGTGTCCCTATTATCGAATGCGCCCCTATTTTCGGACCGCCGGGTACGGGACCTGTCTGCCGCCCGCTCTGTCCGCGTCCCTGCGCAGGCGCCATGAGCAGTCTGGCTTTGTTTATGCTTGAGTGAACACTAACCTGCGCTCTCATTCACGCATTTTACAATTATTTCGTTGTGTTTAGTGCTTGTGGGACTGTGAAATAAGCTGCCATGGGCCCAAAGAAACTTGCTAGTGGTACCCCTGTGGTAAAGAAAGTGAGAAACACTATAGATGTGAAGAAGGAAATAATACAGAAGTATGAGAGTGGTGTGAGACTTGTTGAGCTTGCCAGGATGTATGGGAAAAACAAGTCGACCATTGGTTCTATCCTGTCAAAGAAAGAACAAATCAAGGAAGCTGATGTTGCGAAAGGTGTTAATATTGGGAGTGGATGAGGTGCCTTCTTCAAAGATTAAGGAGATTTGTGCCAAGTGGAATGATGTCCAAATGTTTGTGCAGAAGTACCACCCTGATCAAGCTGAAACAAGCCATCTTTGCAACAAGTTCAGTGACAGAACCATGTCCCATTTTAGGGAAATGTTAGAGGCACCAGAAACAGAGGACTGTGGACAATTATTTTGTGAGACAGGGGTCCAGTGACTCAAGCTGGTCCTAGTGGCATTAAAAGACAGAAGGGAAGTAACCCCAGAGAGGGTTTTACCTGAAGTCCTCATGGAGGGGGATTCTCCTTCCAAACACTAACCCCAACTCCCTCTCTCCTCCTCCCTATCTTCCAGATGCCATCACCAATCTTCAATAAAGGTAAGTAAAAATGTTATTTTATATGTATTACTATACATAATTAAAAACTATAGTATTTGTTGAATGTAAAACTGTAATTAATCTCTATAAAATGTATTTTTTGTGTGAATATTTTTGGGTTTCTGGAACGGATTAATTTTATTTCCATTATTTCTTATGGGAAATATTGCTTCGAATTTCAGACTTTTCGAATTTAGAACTAGTTCCTGGAACGGATTAAGTTCGATTTTTGAGGTTCCACTGTACACTGCAATAGAGAAAAAAGAAGTCCCACTGGGGATCTTCATTGACTTCTGTAAAGCTTTTGATACAGTTGACCATGACTTGCTCCACATAAAATTGTCACACTATGGTATAAGAGGACACTCCCTCAACTACCTAAAGTCATACCTCAGCAACAGAAGCGAATATGTGTACACAAATGGGGCAAACTCTTCTGCACAGTCAATTACAGTTGGTGTCCCACAGGGAAGCGTCCTTGGCCCTCTTCTCTTTCTCATATACATAAATGACCTACCAAATGCATCGCAACTACTCAAACCCACACTATTTGCAGATGACACTACATATGTCTTCTCTCACCCGAGTCCAGTCACGCTAGCCAATACTGTAAATACCGAATTACAGAAAATATCTACCTGGATGACGACTAACAAACTCACTCTAAACTGACAAAACCTACTTCATTCAGTTTGGTAACAAAGCTACAGATGTCCCTCTTAACATAATGATAAAATGATCACCTATCACAAAACTCAGAGGGAAAATTCTTAGGAATCCACCTTGATAATAGACTCAAATTTCAAACACATACAACAAATTTCCAAAAAAAATTCCAAGACCGTAGGCATACTATCGAAGATACGGTACTATGTTCCACAGTCAGCCCTCCTGGCCCTATATCACTCACTTATTTACCTCTATCTCACCTATGGAATTTGTGCATGGGGCTAAACAACAATAAACCCTCTCAGACCACTAATTACCCAACAAAAGGCTGGTCAGAATGATAAATTCCCACTACAGGCAGCACACTCCACCAATATTCAAAATTCTAAACCTACTCACCATACAAAACATCCGTACTTATTACTGCACCTACTACATACATAGAACACTTAACTCTGATATAAACCCTCCCCTCAAATGTCTCCTTACCAACCTCAACAGAACACATGACCATAACACAAGGCACAGATCACTCTTTGATGTTCCTCGAGTCCATCTCACGCTATGCAAAAACTCATGCACATGAAAGGCCCTAAAATCTGGAATTCATTACCTGTGAATATAAAAGAAACACTGTCTGTTTATAAATTCAAGTATCTTCTCAAAAATCACTTACCCACAACTAAATAAAAACTGAATAATTGTATGTCATAAATTGTATCTCATAAATTGTATCTCATAATTGTTTCTCATTACTATATCTCATAAATGTTTAACCTGTGACCCAGTCAAACTGTTGTTTTTTAATTACATTACCCAACAGAATACTCCATTCTACTGAATGCACAGCAACACAGTAAATGACCATATGACCTGTCTTTGTAATACTCATTTGTGCTAAATTGTTATCTGTTTACAATAACGTTTTTACCACTTAATATATCATTGCTTAGTTAATCTTAAGTTAATTTTAAGCCTGCCCATAATGCTCTGCATACAAGGGGCTTTGGCATGTTGCACTTTAATAACTGTATTCCTTTGTACTTCTCTGCATCATGATCAAATTAATAAATAAATAAAATAAATAAATAAAGTAGATCTTGGACAGGGATGTATAATGTCACCATGGTTGTTTAATATATTTATAGCTGGGGTTGTAAAAGAAGTAAATGCTAGGGTGTTCGGGAGAGGGGTGGGATTAAATTATGGGGAATCAAATACAAAATGGGAATTGACACAGATGCTTTTTGCTGATGATACTGTGCTTATGGGAGATTCTAAAGAAAAATTGCAAAGCTTAGTGGACGTATTTGGGAGTGTGTGTAACGGTAGAAAGTTGAAAGTGAACATAGAAAAGAGTAAGGTGATGAGGGTATCAAATGATTTAGATAAAGAAAAATTGGATATCAAATTGCAGAGGAGTATGGAAGAAGTGAATGTTTTCAGATACTTGGGAGTTGATGTGTCGGTGGTTGGATTTATGAAGGATGAGGTTAATCATAGAATTGATGAAGGAAAAGAGGCGAGTGGTGCATTGAGGTATATGTGGAGACAAAAAAACATTATCTACAGAGGCAAAGAAGGGAATGTATGAAAGTATAGTAGTACCAACACTCTTATATGGGTGTGAAGCTTGGGTTGTGAATGCAGAAGCGAGGAGGAGGTTGAAGGCAGTGGAGATGTCCTGTCTAAGGGCAATGTGTGGTGTAAATATTATGCAGAAAATTCGTTGTGTGGAAATTAGGAGAAGGTGTGGAGTTAAAGTATTAGTCAGAGGGCTGAAGAGGGGTTGTTAAGGTGGTTTGGTCATTTAGAGAGAATGGATCAAAGTAGAATAACATGGAGAGCATTTAAATCTGTAGGGGAAGGAAGGCGGGGTAGACGTCGTCCTCGAAAAGGTTGGAAGGAAGGGGTAAGGGAGGTTTTGTGGGCGAGGGGCTTGGACTTCCAGCAGGCGTGCGTAAGCGTGTTCGATAGGAGTGAATGGAGACGAATGGTATTTGGGACCTGACGTTCTGGGTGTCACTAGCACGTTAAGAGACCATACAATAAGTGTCAGGAGCCCGAGACCGTTCAACTGCCTCCCAGCACACATAAGGGGGATTACCAACAGACCCCTGGCAGTCTTCAAGCTGGCACTGGACAAGCACCTAAAGTCAGTTCCGGATCAGCCGGGCTGTGGCTCGTACGTTGGTTTGCGTGCAGCCAGCAGCAACAGCCTGGTTGATCAGGCTCTGATCCACCAGGAGGCCTGGTCACAGACCGGGCCGCGGGGGCGTTGACCCCCGGAACTCTCTCCAGGTAAACTCCAGGTCTCCAGGTAGTGTGAGCAGGGTAATATTTAGTGAGGGAATTCAGGGAAACCGGTTATTTTTATATAGCCAGACTCGAGTCCTGGAAATGGGAAGTACAGTGCCTGCACTTTAAAGGAGGGGTTCAGGATATTGGCAGTTTGGAGGGATATGTTGTGTATCTTTATACGTATATGCTTCTAAGCTGTTGTGTTCTGAGCACCTCTGCAAAAACAGTGATTATGTGTGAGTGAGGGAAAGTGTTGAATGATGATGAAAGTATTTTCTTTTTGGGGATTTTCTTTCTTTTTGGGTCACCCTGCCTCAGTGGGAGACGGCCAACTTGTTAAAAAATAAAAATTATAATTATATTTATAACTTAGTATTAAAATTTTTTTCTATATTTGCAATGCGTGTAGAGCCTCATCACTCAAAATTCACATCCCTAACTACTCGTACAGGATGGGTATGGAGTGCATAATAAAGATATTAAACTAACAACTACTCACCAAGAATTCTGTATATAGAGCAGAAGACTATGGTTAAGATGACGAACCAAGTATTCCACTCATGTCTGCTTTGCACAGTGGACACTCCCAAAAACATGAAGATGATGGTTTCTGAAGATGATGCCAACATCTTCATGGCATACTTTATAGTTGTATGAGACTTTGTTGATATGTTCTGCTCCACGTAATTTTTCATAGTAATACCACAGAACGTGATGCTGTTGAAGAGAATGAAAAGAAAGCTTTCACTTTTGTCCCCTTTTCCCTTATACAGAGGAATTATGCATGATCCCTGCCAATCTAAGGGTACCTCCTTTTTTCATGAATACACTATACTGAACATATACATTAACCACTAAAACTATATTACCACCTGAAACAATTACCTTCCAGTCTTCATGAAAATTTAAAAGTTCCTCAAAATATTTCCTCCATCTTCCCAGCACCTTCATCTCTCAAGCTAACATCTTCCGTCCTTTGTTTTGAAATGTTCTCACCCCCTTTGGCTCAGTTTCACCCAGTGCTAGGACAATCAGCTTTTCATTCAAAACATCAATCAATTAATTAATTCTTATTTGTACTACACCCATGCATAATCAAACAACCCAACTAAATTATTGCTTTCCTTTTCTTTTTAGTAATTAGACTACTACAGGAATTTTTAGCCTCTTGGTCCCAGCATTTCTGTCACCATGTATAAACATTAAGCAGCCATGGTGGTCTCTCATCCTTGTCTAAATCACACCATTCAACATTGAAGCAACTGTCAGTTGCCATGAGCTCAGCTCACTCAGATAAATTTGGGCCTACATATGAGAGAATAGATCAGTGTGGTAAGTGTGCACTATATAAAAAAATCCTGCAGTATGCAGTGCATAATGAGAAAAAATGGTGAACGTGCCTTTGGTGTCAAACAGCGACTTTGTTGTGTATTTTCGTATGGTTTCTATGGTTGTATTCTCCTTTTTATTTTGTCTCATTTGATGGAATGAAAAATATACAGCTTCTCCTCACTTAGCAATATACTCATTTACCGACACCTCAGACTTACGATGGGCTCTCTGACCAGTATTTATACTTAAATAATGTATATTAGAGCTGATTTCCTCTATTCTGCTTATTTCAATATACAGTACACTACTGTATAAACATTTAAAAACATACCAGAAATGTTTTAAATGATATAAAGGTGACATTAAAACAATATCAAAGATGGTTGACACAGACTCACTACCATTATAGTATGCTTCTCAATTAGTGATGAGTTTGTTTAAGGATGTGCTCTTAGAATGGAACTCTGTTGCTATGTGAGAAAAGGCTGTATTACAGAACAGATAATTTTGATTGGTTTCATGCCGAAAAGTACTTTAAAATTGAGCTCACAGTAGCGGAAATGTTTGATTTTTGCCGATATTTGAGAGTAAACACCGTCCAATATGTGTCCAATTGACCTGTTTAATATGCAGTCATGAATGGGTTGACATTATTTATACAATTATTACAATAATGCAGTAGTCTGCATAACACAGATCACTCTTCGACATTCCTCTTGTTCATCTCTCCCGGTACCAAAATGCTATGCATGTAAAAGGCCCGAAGATCTGGAATTCATTGCCAGAACAAGCTAAAGGACCCCTGTCTGCAAATCAGTTTAAGGCCCAAATAAGAAATCACCTCATCACCCAAAATTATCCAGACAAACCATACCTAACCACTACCAGTTTCTCAAAGGCTACTCATATTGTGCTGATGAATGTTCAACCACTTACTACTTTGAAATTAGGATGTCTGTTCTTTTCACTGTTCTAAATAGTAGTATTGTAATACAGTACATCATAATGTAAATTGTTCCATTGTAATTTCAAATTTTATTGTTTTAAACAGTACTAAACTGTAATACATCACACTGTAAATTGTTTTAAATTGTTACATTGTAATGCTGTAATTTTTATTAACTAATTCAATAGTGTAAAAAGTCTCTACTAGACTTATCAAAATCACATAGCATCACCTGATATAATATTAAATTCGCCTGTACTCACTAATTCATCTAATAACCATATGAACTATGTATTATTGCCTTAATATTCTTCCAGCAAGCATGTGTGAGCATGTTTGACAGGAGTGAATGGAGACAAATGGTTTTTAATACTTGATGTGCTGTTGGAGTGTGAGCAAAGTAACATTTATGAAGGGGTTCAGGGAAACCGGCAAGCCGGACTTGAGTCCTGGAGATGGGAAGTACAGTGCCTGCACTCTGAAGGAGGGGTGTTAATGTTGCAGTTTAAAAACTGTAGTGTAAAGCACCCTTCTGGCAAGACAGTGATGGAGTGAATGATGGTGAAAGTTTTTCTTTTTCGGGCCACCCTGCCTTGGTGGGCATCGGCCAGTGTGTTAATAAAAATAATAATAAAAATAAAATTTTTAAGTTTGCCCGAAATGCTCAGCATACAGAGGGGCTTTTGGAGTGTACACCCAACTATTATATTCCTCTGTACAACCATGTAATTTGTCAAAATAAAAAATCTAATTAAAAATAAAGTAAATCTTCTATTTTTTGGGGGGAAAAAATTCAAAATGGAAAGCAAGTGTAATATAAAAGGAGATGGGAAATATGACTAATGAACAGAGAAAATGTTATTTTAGTGCCAGGAATGTCTGCAATGTTATTTCTGGACCCTAGTTTGAAAATAGCATCTCTTGAAATTTGTGTAAAATTGGCCAAATTACCAATTTCTGACCACTTTATTAGGCAGTTGAAATAGGTAAATAGGCGGTTTCTTGTACTTAATTGACAATAGAAGGAATACTAGCAAAAGAGCTATGAGTTTGGTAGACTGGAACAATGGAATGGGCCAAAAATAGGGCGTAAAGTGGGCGAGATTGCCGATACATAAATATCGCAATTGGGTTGAGTGTATCCTAACCTAACCACTCTGTAACTCGGCAAAATCACTAATCTGGCTCCTTTCAGGTCCCGATGATGCCAGATTAGCGACGGTCAACCTGTACTTTATACACATTTCCTTTCATTCCAAAATCAAGTTTTATAATTCTACCTTGACCTTCTGATCACTATTAAAGTTTTACCATACACTGTACACCTCACAGATTTACTCATATGCAATTCTGTTATACTGTCCCTTGCCTCTTTCCACATATGAAACTCATATTCTTTGCCTATGTATCAGAACTACAGTAAAATATGGCTATTTTTTTTTTATTAAGTCTGCTGCTTCCATGATACTTAAGAGTAATGACAAATTGTATTCAATATTGCTTGTATTAACATGCAAAATAAAAATGAGAGAGAAAAATTCAAGTTTCAACTTACGATAATATACCAGACAGATGGAAGATTTCAGCATTGAGATATGCAAGATAAGACATGACGAACACAAAGATTGGCTCTATCACACGCACTCCACTGGTAAACCTGTGAGAAAGGTAATAATAAATACAGTGGTACCTCGAGTATTATTATAATCAAAAAGAAGCGCTAAGCCACAAGGGCTATAGTTATGAACTTAATTCGGTCCAGAAGGCTGTTCCAGTGCCGATACCGAATGAATTTGTTTCTATAAGGAATAATGTCAATTTGATTAGTCCATTTCATTATTATTATTATAATCAAGGGGAAGTGCTAAACCCGTCGGATTATAAAGCGCCTGTGGGGGGGGGATGGAAGGTATTCAGGGTTAATTCAGGGAACTGGAGCACAGCTCCAGTTCCCTAGATCAGAAGCCCCTTACCAGCATGAAGGAACCTTCCTTGAGGGGTTTGTCCATTTCAGACCCCCAAAATTACTTACAAAAATACTTACCTAATCTGCCCGAAATGCTCTGCATAACAAGCGGCTTTCTATAGTGTCAGTTAGGGCTGTATAACTTGTAGTAAATAATTATTACTGGTATTCTTGTATTTAAACATTAAGCTTAATTAAGTTTCGTTGTTTCGAACCAACACAGCATAAGTTATAAATATTTACCTCCCTGCCGATAGCAATTAAATATTGATCATATATGTGCGGAAAAAGTAGTTAAGTTTTTAAAGTAAAAAAAATAACTGACCTGACCTGTGAAAACCCCTCTCACCCCACCTGCACTGTCAACCAGTTTTACCCAAAAGCCATACAAAAATTCGAAAAATATTGGAGCTGATGTGCGACATCCCAAATGATATATCGAGCTGACAAGGACAAGCGTAACAAAATTAGAATAGGGTGAATTTGCGAAGATGCGAGTGAACAACCACACCGGGACGACCGTCGCCATGTTACCTCCACTACTGTCTCAGTTTTTTCTTTTAATAAAATTATCGTACAATGCTCACAAGGACCACAATGTCTACCAAGGATTTTGTCTGATTTTTGGGGGAGTTATCCAAGGTAATTTACACTATGTATGACAATTGTACTTATGTGTACCTGTGCCTAAACAAACTTACTAAATTACCGCTTTTTCATCCATATTATCGTCTGAAAAAGCTGCGTTATATTACCAGTTCTAATAACTGTTTGCATTATAATACAACTGAAAAGCATATTTCCATACAAACGAAATATGTTACAGTTATCAGTTTGGTATACGTACATCATAAAGCCTAATTTTTTTTTTTTTGGTGTTACTAGGGGCGTCATCCTCACTGTCACTCACGTTGATAAATTAGAATTATTACAGCATCGATCGGTCAAGAATCATTGATTTTAAGTATTCAACAATGTAATTCTGAGACATATTTTCCTTAGCATTACTAGATCGTTGCTAACACATCAAAACAACTCACCCTGTATATTATCCTAACTAAAAACACACACAAGTAAGTTTTATAAAACAATCTATTTTCACACGTAAACATTTAGCTATTGTAAGTGAAATATATATTTTAATATACATTATGGTTTAAAGATTTAAATGAAGAATCGCATTAACTAATCTATAGTAATATTAATTTCTTTGGAAGATGTCGGCAGCGTCTGACAGATAAACTTGTTTTAATAAAATTGTGAAATCACTTCTTTACGTGAAATTATTACGAGAGTCACAATTTTATAAACCAACATTGTATTCATTCCGTGTTAATGAAAACGGATTTTACGTAATGTGCCAGTAATCGTATTTTAAATAAAAAATGTTTTCAGGACATGAAAAAAATGATCGTACAGGAACGATAAATATCGCATTAATGGCACACCTGGTTGTGTGTACAGGAACTATTGTTAGTTAATAATAGTATTAATAAGTTTAGAGCCTATCCTCGAATATGTGATGTAATGTGGTTTAGACTGATGCACCGAACACATCGACTCCAGACTGAGGGACCGATTACTTTATTCTCCTCATCTTTCACCATTGTCTTCTGTATTAGACCGAAGAAGCCACTAGTTGGCGAAATGTTTCCTCAATAAAGATTCCCAAATCTTGCAAAAGTGTTTCATACTATCCTCAAGTGCATGAGGGTCACTGAGGCTGCTGTCACCTTTTTGATTTCCCAGTCAAGGATACTTTAATCAGTAAAATAGATTAAAATATTTGCTGTTTGGAGTGGCACCTGAACTGTGGTATCTGAGTGCCTCTGCAAAATCAGTTATTTATGTGTGAATGAAGGTGAAAGTGTTTCTTTTTTGGGTTACCTTGTCTCAGTGGGAGACGGCCAGCATGTTTATATATATATATATATATATATATATATATATATATATATATATATATATATATATATATATATATATATATATATATATATGTCGTGCCCAATAGGTAAAACTGGTCAATTAGCAAGAACTCACTTAAAATTAAGTCCTTTCTAAAATTTTCTCTTTTACGTTTAAAGATATATTTTTTCGTTTATGTTAATGTAAAAAAAATAATAATTTTGTAGCAAAAGAACTTTAGATAACTTACCTAACCTTATTATAACAAGGGCAATTTAATTTAGTCTAATCCGTTAAATAAATTTTAGATAAGTTTACAGTAATTTAATAATAAACAAACAGTGAATAAGGTTGGCCTTATTCAGCAAGAAGAGTTGCTATTTAAGCCAAAATCGCAAATTTTACCTATTCGGCACGACATATATGTACTCACTTAATTGTGGTTGCAAGGGTCGAGACTCAGCTCCTGTGTGCTCACCTAGTTGTGGTTGCAGAGGTCGATTCATAGCTCCTGGCCCCGCCTCTTCACTGGCCGCTACTGGGTCACTCTCCCTGCACCATGAGCTTTATCATACCTCTTCTTAAAGCTAGGAATAGATCCTGCCTCCACTACATCGCTTCCCAAACTATTTAATTTCCTGACTACTCTGTGACTCAAGAAATACTTCCTAACATCTCTGTGATTCATTTGAGTCTTCAACTTCCAAATTTGTCCCCTTGTTGCTGTGTCCCATCTCTGGAACACCCTGTCTCTGTCCACCTTGTCAATTCCTCTCAGTATTTTATATGGCGTTATCATGTCTTCCCTATCTCTCCTGTCCTCCAGTGTCGTCAGGTCGATTTCCCTTAACCTCTCCTCGTAGGATATACCCCTTAGCTCTGGGACTAGTCTTGTTGCAAACCTTCGCACTTTCTCTAGTTTCTTTACGTGCTTGGCAAGGTGTGGGCTCCAAATTGGTGCCGCATACTCCAATATGTGCGCCTCAGGAGATGTGCCCGGTGTTATACTCACCCCAAGACCTTTTTCCTTGAGTGAGGTTTGTAGTCTCTGGCCCCCTAGACTGTACTCCGTCTGCAGTCTTCTTTGCCCATCCCCAATCTTCATGACTTTGCACTTGGTGGGGTTGAACTCCAGGAGCCAATTGCTGGACCAGGCCTGCAGCGTGTCCAGATCCCTTTGTAGTTCTGCCTGGTCCTCATCCGATTGAATTCTTCTAATCAACTTCACATCATCTGGAAACAGGGACACTTCGGAGTCTATTCCTTCCGTCACGTCGTTCACAAATACCAGAAACAGAACTGGTCCTTGGACTGACCCTTGTGGAACCCCACTCGTCACAGACGCCCACTCTGACACCTCGCCACGTACCATGACTCGCTGCTGTCTTCCTGACAAGTATTCCCTGATCAATTATAGTGCCTTCCCTGTTTTCCCTGCCTGGTCCTCCAGTTTTTGCACTAATCTCTTGCGTGGAACTGTGTCAAATGCCTTCTTACAGTCCAAGAAAATGCAATCTACTCACTCCTCTCTCTCTTGTCTTACTGCTGTCATCCTGTCATAGAACTCCAGTAGGTTTGTGACACAGGACTTTCCGTCCCTGAAACCGTGCTGGCTGTTGTTAAGATCATTCCTTTCCAGGTGTTCCACCATTCTTCTCCTGCTAATCTTCTCCATGATTTTGCATACTATACATGTCAGTGGCACTGGTTTGTAGTTTAGTGCTTCATGTCTATCTCCTTTTTTTAAAAATTGGGATTACATTTGCTGTCTTTCATACCTCAGGTAATCTCCCTGCTTCGATAGATGTGTTAGGGGTACACACAGCGCCTCTGCTCCCTCTCTCAGGACCCACGGAAAGATGTTATCCAGCCCCATCGCCTTCAGGGTATCTAGCTAACTCAGCAGCCTCTTCACTTCTTCCTCGGTTGTATGTATTGTGTGCAACACTTGGTTGTGTACCCCACCTCTCCGTTTTTCTGGAGTCCCTTCTGTCTCCTCTGTGAACACTTCTTTGAATCTCATGTTGAGTTCCTCACATACTTCGCGGTCGTTTCTTGATGTTTCTCCTTCCTTCCTTAGCCTGATTACCTGGTCCTTGACTGTTGTTTTTCTCCTGATGTTTCTGTATAACAACTTCGGGTCAGATTTGGCTTTCCCTGCTATGTCGTTTTCATACTGTCGTTGGGCCTCCCTTCTTACCTGTGCATATTTATTTCTGGCTCTACGACTGCTCTCCTTATTGTCCTGGGTCATTTGCCTTCTATACTTCTGTGTGTACTCACCTAATTGTACTCACCTAATTGTGGTTGCAGGGGTCGAGACTCAGCTCCTGGCCCCGCCTCTTCACTGACCGCTACTGGGTCCTCCCTCTCCCTGCTCCATGAGCTTTATCATACCTCGTCTTAAAACTATGTATAGTTCCTGCCTCCACTATATCGCTTGCCAGACTATTTCACTTCCTAACAACTCTGTGGCTGAAGAAATACTTCCTAACATCCCTTTAACTCATCTGAGTCTTCAGCTTCCAATTGTGACCCCTTGTTTCTGTGTCCCATCTCTGGAACATCCTGTCTCTGTCCACCTTGTCTATTCCACGCAGTATTTTGTATGTCGTTATCATGTTTTCCCTGACCCTCCTCTCCCCCAGTGTCTTCAGACCGATTTTCCTTAACCTTTCTTCATAGGACATTCCCCTTAGCTCTGGAACTAGCCTTGTTGCAAACCTTTGCACTTTCTCTAATTTCTTGACGTGTTTGACCAGGTGTGGGTTTCAAACTGGTTCTGTGTACTCCAGTATGGGCCTGACGTATACAGTGTATAAAGTCTTGAACGATTCCTTACTGAGGTACCGGAACGCTATTCTCAGGTTTGCCAGGCGCCCATATGCCGCAGCAATTATCTGGTTAATGTGTGCTTCTGGCGATGTAATCGGTATTATATTCACTCCTAGATCTTTCTCCTTGAGTGAGGTTTGCAGTCTTTGGCCTCCTAGCCTATACTCTGTCTTCGGTCTTCTTTGCCCTTCTCCGATCTTCATGACTTTGCATTTGGCGGGGTTAAATTCTAGGAGCCAGTTTCTGGACCACACATCCAGCCTGTCCAGGTCTCTTTATAGACCTGTCTGGTCCACATCTGATTTAATTCTCCTCATTAACTTCACGTCATCTGCAAACAGGGACACTTATGAGTCTATCCCTTCCGTCATGTCGTTCACATATATCAAGAATAGCACTGGTCTCAGGACTGACCCCTGTGGGACCCCGCTCGTCACTGGCGCCCACTGTGATACCTCATCACAGACCATGACTCGCTGTTGCCTCCCTGTTAGGTATTCTCTGATCCATTACAGTGCCCCTTCTGTTATATGTGCCTGTTCCTCTAGCTTCTGTACTAATCTCTTGTGAGGAACTGTGTTGAAGGCCTTCTTGCAGTCCAAGAAAATGCAATCAGCCTACCCCTCCCTCTCATTTCTTACTTCAGTTACTTTGTCATAAAACTCTAGTAGGTGTGTGACACAGAATTCGCCCTCCATGAATCCGTGCTGGCTGTCGTTTATAATCTTGTTCTGCTCCAGGTGCTCCACCACTCTCCTCCTGATAATCTTCTCCATGACTTTGCATACTATACACGTCAGTGACACTGGTCTATAATTTAGTGATTCATTTCTGTCTCCTTTCTTAAAGATGGGGACTACATTTGCCTTCTTCCATACTTCAGGTAGCTGTCCAGTTTCAAGGGAAGTGTTGAAGATTTTGGTTAATGGCACACGTAGTGTCTCTGCTTCCTGTGTGTGTGTGTGTGTGTGTGTGTGTGTGTGTGTGTGTGTGTGTGTGTGTGTGCGCGCGTGCACCACCTGGAGATAATAATGGTAATAATGGAGATCCAGTCCTTTTGTGAGTTTAGTGAAAATTTATTCATCAAAAAGTCCAATATTTAGTTAGCTTTTTCACTGACATTGTTTTATGTTATGCAAATGCATGAAACGTAACCTAACGAAACCAAACCTAAAATAACCTAGCGTAACTTTCTCCGCCAGCGGTTGATATAGGATTGGAGCGCTTTTGTTTACATTCAATTTGTCTTTGTTTCCTTTCGTTGTTATTGGCCAGGTGTGTCAATACTAACAGTTGATTGGCCCCCCTGGTGGGCTGCATGTCTCAGGATGTATTAATTTTGCTATCTCATAAAATAAAAAATTCTACGACAAATAACAATTTGTGCTAAGGTATAGACAGTATGTTTGTATTTTACCAAAGGAAATAATGCGTGATTTATCAAAAGGACTGGATCAAAATGTTAGCCATAACATCTCATAATACATTATTATGAGATGTTATGGGGAGCGCTAAACCCGTAGGATTACACAGCACATAGACAGCATGAAAAGCTATTTCTTCAAGACCGCAACGCAAGCAATCCGCCTCCCTTACCAAACCCATCCTATGCAACGGTTAGACAACTTTATTCCGAAACGTTTCGCCTACACAGTAGGCTTCTTCAGTCGAATACAGAAAGTAGGCAGGAACAGTAGAGATGTGAAGACGATGTAATCAGTCCATCACCCTTGTAGTCGTAGAATTTGAGGTTGTCAGTCCCTCGGCCTGGAGAAGTTCAGTTCCATATTCAGGAACTATCTGAGATAGTTCCTGAATATGGAACTGAACTTCTCCAGGCCGAGGGACTGACAACCTCAAATTCTACGACTACAAGGGTGATGGACTGATTACATCGTCTTCACATCTCTACTGTTCCTGCCTACTTTCTGTATTCGACTGAAGAAGCCTACTGTGTAGGCGAAACGTTTCGGAATAAAGTTGTCTAACCGTTGCATATGTGTCTTACCTAACAACCTGTCGGTATTGTATACCATTTTGATGTTCAAACCCATCCTATTTAAGACCGATTTTGATGCTAAAATCCCCATGACAAATCTGTACACCAATTCACGAACCCTTGGTGCCAACTTAAGTTTACAAAAGTGGGGGGAAGGTATCCAGGCTTAATTCAGGGAACCGGAGCACAGATCCAATTCCCTAGATCAAGAACCCGTCGCCATCGTCAAGGAACCTCCCCGGAGGGATCACAATATATTATGCTTGCAACTGAGCACAGTTTTAATGAATGTATTACTACTTATGCTAATTTAATATTTTGTTCTGTTGGTACCAAAAAGACAATTCAATATGGTAACCGATGTAAAAATATGAACTGTATGCAATACCGACAAAGAAGATGAGAAAGACATTAAGAGTTTTATATCTGTAGTGACGAGACGTATCGCCTGCTTAGCAGGCTTCTTCAGTTGAAATGCTGAGCATGCGAAACGTCTCGTTATTTGATGGTAACTGATGTGCGTTGTTGTTTCCACAGGGCCTTACATATCTTTATAATGAATAACATTTGCGGGCCTGTAGATCATTTGCTAAGTTCGTGCCCTCTCTAGTGTTCAATCACTGTATTGTGGTTCTCAAGGTTTTCGTCTGTCAATGATGTACAGTGTATTACAAACAGGAACGCTGCCAGAATGAAGCCTTGTTGCAGCCTAGGTTGGTAAGAATTTCAAGAAATGCATGAAAGTTTGTTAGGTAAGATTTGCCTTCCAAAAATCCATGCAGAGCGAACCACACACTAACCGTATTGTTGAATCCATTAGACTGATGCACATTATAAGAAAGACTAGGCGAAAATATTTTCGGTCTAGCAAGAAAGGAGTTCACTACTGTGAGCGAAACGTTTCCACGATAAATGTCGAAGTGTTACACGTGTCTTATTTACATGTCAGTAAGCATATCTACTTTCTTGATGATTATGGTGGTAATTGCGACTTTTTCGAGTTTGTGAACAGACGTAGTGAGGCACCAAACTCGTTAACTGCTGCCTTCATATTCACCATGACTATTTCACTTGTGTACATTCCTCAATTCATACTAACACATTCTGAATATCCTGCAAGAGAACAAAAGAGGAATGACCTGAGTCTTGAAAAATCTTACCTTGTGACAAAGGCAGTGAGGAAGCCCCAGATAATACCAATAGCAGTACCTCCCAGGGCCACCAGGAGGAAGGACACTATACCACTTACAATGTCCACTACTTGCACGTTTTCCTCCCCCAGCTCACTGTAGCCCTCGAACAAGTGATACAACACCTACAAGAATAAAGTCAATCAGATTAGAAATAGGAGAAATGCATATATGTTGTTTAGCATAAGCATTGGCCTTCGTACGCTACAAGCGAAAGACACGCTAAGCTAAACGCAACAAAAATGTTACCTAAGATAAACGCGTGAGACACGCTAACTGTATTCGTTTAGTTGTATAGGTTCCACACAAGAGGCAGGTATCTGGCTGGCTGACGGGGAGAGGGGAATGTGTCTCCTCTTTCAACTGAAGAACTTGCTTTTATTATTTAGTTCATTCTTATACTGCTCCATATAAAACAGAGTCCAAAACCCAGATAACATTTTAACATAGTAATCCAGTGTACATCAATGGTATTATATATGACAATAAAATACCATAAACCGCATAGTGAGTTTTATACCCAGTTGTTGCACAGGTGTGTAATTCGTCATCTTGTCAGTACTGTATACCATTGACATACAACTTTAAATTATGTTATTATTTATATTATTAATATATTCAAAGCGTTAAACAAGTGTGGAAGATTCAGAACTGCACAATTGTAGATAGTCTCGACGCATGTAAAACTAGGATATTTATCGAGGAAATGTTTCGCTCACGGGCTTTATTGGACTGACAAAGCTCTTGTGAGTGAAACGTCTCCTCGATAAATGTCTTAGTACTACACGTGTCTTATTTACATGTCGGTATGTAATACCATCTCTTATCTAATGAATCTGGTATGAAGTAGGAGTCATAACAAGTGTTGTTTGCCGATGACACTACTACTGGAAATTAGGAGATATATGTGAAAAATCTAAACTATTTTTGTCATATATATTACCACTCTTGATATGAATAATAATTGCTTTAAGACATTTATAATTATTTCCCAATGAGTCTAATCATTCCTCAGTTTTCAACCTCGTTCGATGTTTTTTAACTCAATGGTAGTTGTCGGCGAGCCAAGACGTATGGGCAAGTGTCCTTACACCTGCTGCCCTTGTTTACCTAGCAGTAAATAGGTACACAGTACTTGGGTAATGGTCAACTCTTGTGAGTCTCTTCCTACTGAAAGAGGTAGCAGTATACTTTAAATAGGGCGAGGTTTTGAAATGAGCTGACAGAATAACGGTTCTCAGCCCATAAACCGACCTGTTGGAAAAATAATAATAAATAAAAGATAGAGACACAAGTAAAAAAGAAAAGTATAAAGATGGAGTCAGTGGACTTGAACATTATGAGCGGTACACCTCACCACAGTGACACCATCGTTGAGTAGCGACTCTCCGAAGACCAAGATGTAGAGCACCTCCTCGACGTGAATCTCTTCAAAGACAGCGAGCACAGCCACGGGGTCCACGGCCGAGATGAGAGACGAGAAGAGAAGCATGTGCAGAATGGGGATATTCGTGCTAAATATACCCGCCAGGCCCACCACGTACAAGGAAATACCTGTATGAACACACCCACAAGTTAAAACACAATATTTCAGTGTCCCAGACATATCTACGAAGCTAGAGAAGCTGCAAAGAGTTTAAAATAATATATGAAAAAGTGCTTGTGAAAATCGTCAGGCATCTTATCAAGGCTAGAAGCTGGAGGTAAACCCTCTCAATGTTAGATTAGTAGCAGATATAAAAGCTTGAGCTCAAACAAGTAAGAGGCCAAGTAACTACAGCTCAGCCTACTCAAACACTGCAGGTCAGTAGCAAGTCTGAAGCTGAGTTCAGCTTTCTCAACCAGCAGGGTAAGAGACTTCAGAGTGAGGGACTGATTACCTCAAACTCCTCCTGATCTTCACCGTTCTTCTTTATTTAGGACTGATGAAGCCACTGCGTGGCGGAACGTTTCCTCAATAAAGATACCCAAGTGTTGCATATGTGTCTAATTTATCTTAATACTGTGCATGTTTCTTATTTCACTTATTCACATGGTTTAAGATTTATATCATCTATGTCATCCTCCTCACAGAAAACCAAGGTTCGAATTACTTACCAACCATTCATTAACAGAGTATAATATTCAAATGACATTAAGAACGCTAACAATTATAAATAAGACATTTAGAAGACTCTCATAATTTCCTTTCCATCGATGGTCAAGATAGGAATATGTGGGAGAAAGGAAGAACATCACTCAATAATGGCGCCTTCCAAGGGGAAATGCCTTGGTTCTGCTGAAAAGCTCTTGATTCAAGGAATTAGAACTAACATTCCTTTCCTTGAATGAAAGTACCTATTTCCCAAGTGCTGTATATCCCCATATTGGCTTAGTGCTGCCCTTGCATATAATAATAATCTTACCGATGGTCAAGGCGTTCCAGATGGTGCCCAGGACGGCGAAAACGAGTATGGTGCCCAGGTGGTCAAAGAAAAGACGATTTGGCATGAAGTAGCCAGCGTCGAGGATGATGGGTGGCAACATGTACAGGAAGAAGACGTCAGCTGTGAGCGGGGATACAGAAGCGGCCTGCGTGTAAAAGAGCAGCAATCCTATCAACACGCCCAACACGATTAACATGCAAGACTCCGGGAACACATTCGACAGTTTGGGCGTCATGTGGAAGCCTGAAGTAAGAGAAAAGAAACAACCTTGTCAGTTCATTGAGTTCAAGAGGCATCACTAGTCAAAATTAACCTAACATGTAACAGGAATGTTCATAAGCAAAAGAATGCAGATCATGTTTTTTTAGGGTAATGCTACGCTCTAAGTAGAGCTTTTTCGATTCATGAAAAAACTGCTTTGAGAGAAACGTTGTCCATATCAAGGCTTACTCTGTATACTTGTGTCTTTGTCTGTATACCTGTGGACGTTAATTAACGGCCTTCAATCATGCAAATGCAATATAATATCACCAAATAACAGTATAAAATCTCGAAATACAAAGGCCTCCTTTCCTCTACACATTATTCTTCCACTCACTGCCACAATAACAGGGCACCATCATATAAGATTTCGCCTTAACTAAGATAAAGTGCTGGGGTTCGGGTCCCACTCGTCAGCTATGAGATATAACGTTTGTAATAATATACTCTGGTTGTTTCGTTTGAGCATATACGATATATAAATACCGGCATATCACTTTTCGAAACTAGAGAGGAGGGTTCCATAGAGTTTTATATTAAGACTGTTCGGCCGGATTGTTGGAAGGGATAAGAAGCGAAAGACAATAAAAAATTCGTAAAAAAGATTTATTTTTTAGATTATTTACTTTAAGGAATGCTTGTATCTATATGAAAGGCATCTACCTGTTATATTAACACTGCACATGTCAAGTGTTATAAAATATTATCACAAATGAAAAACAAGGCATAACTTCACTAATTTGTGCCCTTTATGTGGAGTGAGAAAAGAAGCTGAGAGTGTAGTATTAATGCCCCTATTTATTCTCATTGTTCCAGAATGATTAGTATGATACCCCCCCCTCATTTTTAAAATAAATTGGCAATTACACTACTGTATATAATAATCTGACGATTTCATTAAAATACTTCAGCATTGAAGACTTGAAGCAGCTCAGATGAATTAATCTTATTTTTTCCACACAGACACCAACACAACAAACTGCTCGATACAATTGGCAAATTAGAACCTATGCAGTTCAAAAATAATCGGAGTCTTTCCTTGAGTAACAAACCCTCGGTACGATTTATTCCTATACATTGACATGGTATAGAAGCCTCGCACTATATGATTTATTCCTATACACTGACATGGTATAGAAGCCTCGCACTATATGATTTATTCCTATACATTGACATGGTATAGAAGCCTCGCACCATATGATTTATTCCTATACACTGACATGGTATAGAAGCCTCGCACTATATGATTTATTCCTATACATTGACATGGTATAGAAGCCTCGCACCATATGATTTATTCCTATACATTGACATGGTATAGAAGCCTCGCACCATATGATTTATTCCTATACATTGACATGGTATAGAAGCCTCGCACCATATGATTTATTCCTATACACTGACATGGTATAGAAGCCTCGCACCATATGATTTATTCCTATACACTGACATGGTATAGAAGCCTCGCACCATATGATTTATTCCTATACACTGACATGGTATAGAAGCCTCGCACTATATGATTTATTCCTATACATTGACATGGTATAGAAGCCTCGCACTATATGATTTATTCCTATACATTGACATGGTACAGAAGCCTCGCACTATATCTGATCATACACTGTTTCTTGTGAGAGAAGTATTATATTAAAACCTGCAGGTGCCGTCACAGTTAGTGGCGCCTGCTACCTTAGCCTTGCAAGAGGTTGTGTTCTTATTCAGCCATGACGGTCTAGATAGAGGTCACATCATCAATGAATTATTGAATTATGGATCGAAGGTTCGTGGCTTAGTCAGTCCATTACATATATATGTTGTGCCGAATAGGTAAAACTTGCGATTTTGGCTTAAATAGCAACGTTCTTCTTGCCGAATAAGGCAAGCGAAAATTTGTGTATGCAATAACTTCGCAAAAATCATTCTGAACCTAACGAAAAAATATATTTCATTGTGTTTGTTTATTATTAAATTATTGTAAACTTATCTAAAATATATTTAGTTGGATTAGGCTAAATTAAATTACGCTTGTTATAATAAGGTTATATAAGTTTTCTAAGGTTCTTTGGGTACAAAATTACCATTTTTTACATTAACATAATGAAAAAATATATCTTTAAACGTATAAGAATTTTTTTTAGAAAATAACTTAATTTTAAATGAGTTCTTGCTAAATGACCAATTTTACCTATTCGGCACGAATACATACATACACACACACACACACACACACACACACACACACACACACACACACACACACACACACACACACACACACACACACACACACACACACACACGCACACGCACACACACACACACACACACAGGAGCTCGGACTCGGGGCCAGGAGCCCGAACTCGACCCCCGCAACCTCAACTAGGTGAGTACACACACATACACACACACACACACACACACACACACACACACACACACACACACACATATATATATATATATATATATATATATATATATATATATATATATATATATATATATATATATATATATATATATATATATATATATATATATATATATATATATATATATATATATATATATATATATATATATATATATATATATATATATATATATATATATATATATATATATATATATATATATATATATATATGTCGTGCCGAATAGGCAGAACTTGCGATCTTGGCTTAAATAGCAACGCTCATCTTGCCATATAGGACAAGTGAAAATTTGTGTATGCAATAATTTCGCCAAAATAATTCTGAACCTAACGAAAAAAATATATTTCACTGTGTTTGTTTAGTATTAAATTACTGTAAACAAATCTAAAATATATTTAGTTGGGTTAGGCTAAAATAAATTGTTCTTGTTATAATAAGGTTAGGTAAGTTTTCTAAGATTCTTTTGGAGCAAAATTAAATTTTTTTACATTAACATTAATGAAAAAAATATATCTTTAAACGTATAAGAGAAAATTTTAGAAAGGTCTTAATTTTAAATGAGTTCTTGCTAATTGACCATATTCGGCACGACAAAGTAGAAGTGATGCAAGGAGGGAAGAGTATATGGAGAAAAAGAGAGAAGTTAAGAGAGTGGTGAAGCAATGTAAAAAGAGAGCAAATGAGAGAGTGGGTGAGATGTTATCAACAAATTTTGTTGAAAATAAGAAAAAGTTTTGGAGTGAGATTAACAAGTTAAGAAAGCCTAGAGAACAAATGGATTTGTCAGTTAAAAATAGGAGAGGAGAGTTATTAAATGGAGAGTTAGAGGTATTGGGAAGATGGAAGGAATATTTTGAGGAATTGTTAAATGTTGATGAAGATAGGGAAGCTGTGATTTCGTGTATAGGGCAAGGAGGAATAACATCTTGTAGGAGTGAGGAAGAGCCAGTTGTGAGTGTGGGGGAAGTTCGTGAGGCAGTAGGTAAAATGAAAGGGGGTAAGGCAGCCGGGATTGATGGGATAAAGATAGAAATGTTAAAAGCAGGTGGGGATATAGTTTTGGAGTGGTTGGTGCAATTATTTAATAAATGTATGGAAGAGGGTAAGGTACCTAGGGATTGGCAGAGAGCATGCATAGTTCCTTTGTATAAAGGCAAAGGGGATAAAAGAGAGTGCAAAAATTATAGGGGGATAAGTCTGTTGAGTGTACCTGGTAAAGTGTATGGTAGAGTTATAATTGAAAGAATTAAGAGTAAGACGGAGAATAGGATAGCAGATGAACAAGGAGGCTTTAGGAAAGGTAGGGGGTGTGTGGACCAGGTGTTTACAGTGAAACATATAAGTGAACAGTATTTAGATAAGGCTAAAGAGGTCTTTGTGGCATTTATGGATTTGGAAAAGGCGTATGACAGGGTGGATAGGGGGGCAATG